>NW_027305671.1:0-102880 GCF_039555335.1 Amphiura filiformis
CTGTTTCCATTGGGGTGTATGATTTTTAAAACGTCCAAAAAATAAGTTTTCCAACTGGATGCTCAACGCATTGGCACACCTCCACAGCCCTACCCACCCACACACCCAACAAAATCCCCGGGGGGGCACTTCAATTTGAAATGGATATAGGTGTAGGGCTGGCACTTTCGCACCCAGGGGCATTCGGTGAGAGCAAAATGTAAAAAATATGGGGTCATTGGGTGAGAGCATGATTTTTGGCATTCGGTGAGAGCAAAATGTAAAAAATATGGGGTCATTGGGTGAGAACATGACTTTTTTTTTTTAAACGGAATCTTTGGGTGAAAACCGAAACAGCGCCACAGAAACCTCGAAAATCGAATTTCTAGTTCTAAATGGCTTCAAATTTCTTTGTTTTGTTTTTCAAAATAAGTAACAAAATCAGTGATAAATGAAAGTTGCTGTTGAAATTGAACTTATAAGGGTCTTTGGGTGACAGATCAAATGGAAAAATAAGGGGTCTTTGGGTGACAGAGCATGTGTTCGTAAAAAAATACGGTGTCTTTGGGTGACAGCGATGCTGAAAAAGGGGGTCTTAACAGCCCTACATACGCGTCACCTCCAAAGTTGGAGTGCCCCCCCGGGGACAAAATCCTTATCCTCCACACCCTTACACACAACCATTGCTGAACATGTAGGGAATACAAGACAAATGTGATGTAGTTACTTCAATAACCATGAATTAATTGAATTAATCATAGCAACATTGACACACTAAATAATATTCGTTACGTTTCTTATGAACAAAGGATGGTGTGGGCATGTGTGGTCTAGTAGTAGAGGTCAGGCCTATGAAAGAGAGATAGGCACTCCGTTCACTGTTTAAATACAGGTTCGCCTCCTTTACCTTTTTCTTATGAAAATAGGATAGAGAAGAAAACATTTTTAATCAAATAACTGACAAGATCAACCATACACAAATCAAATTTTATTGGAAAAGATTTTTAGACACAGCTGATTAAAATATGTGTCTTGAATTTAACGAAAAATGTCACAGCTTATGTCACAGCTTTCAAAATGTGGCTGTACTATTATTTGTCTTCCCATTTCCATAAGTACTTTGCGGTTTTATCTGATTCAATGAATATGAAGAGGGCTTGCGATGCTTTTTTAAACATCACATCATGATGGCTTTTAATGTGTTGCCCACGTTACAACTTTATCAGAGGTGGCGACAATGCGTCCATAAATAAATGGGGTGACATATCTTTTGCATTTGCAGCACCGCATTTATGGAGTTTACTTCCTGAGCACATAAAATCGGCCAAAACTGTTGATGGTCTTAAAAAGAGATTTAAAACACACACATTAAAATGTGTACTGCCTATTATACATCAAAAATTTACTTTGTGTTTGAGCTCTTTTTCATCATTGTATATCTTCATGTTTTCTTTAAGTTTATAGTTTTGTTTTTCTTAATTTGTAAAAAGATATTAATTTATACAATATCAAAATTGAAACACTAAATAATACTCATTACATGTGTCTTATGGAAATAGGACAGAGCGAGAAGTAGAGCGACTGAATGTAGAATAAATCAAATAGCTGAAGTGATAAGATCAATCATAGAAAAATCAAATGTTATTTGCAAAAGAGCTTTATGTTTGTTATTCAAACGCAGCCATGACAGCTGGTCAAAATATGGGTCGAATAGAAATGTCATAATAACCTGTTGTAGAATACGTATACGGGCGTATTTTGTTTCACCCACAATAAGAAACTTAAGGCAATGGAACAGCAAACAAGTCGTCGTGTAAGAGCAAGAAATTCGTATATGCAACGGCTGCCTAATGTTATATTTTGAAATTGTATTGTAGAGGAATCTTATCTCATGAGGCATTGGGTTTTGTGGTTGTTCATCAGGGTTATTAAAGTTGATCCTGGAAGCACCTCAAGTCCCACTAACCTAAGTTATGACACCTTAAAAGCATGCTACAACCGGCAGCTATTGCACTTACGACTTACACTCAAATGACGAAATGTAATTATACAACTATGACAAATGGTCTATGCTATGATACACCTGTAGTATTCTTCTTCATGGCAGTCGGTATGACGTCATAGTTGTATCGTTAATGTACATTAAAGGCAGAGCAACTAGAATGGTTAAATGTATGGGAAGGAACCTTGTAACATGATTGACCCCCTTCATGTGTCCAAATATCTGCGTCCGACATATTCTTTGCAAATATACAGAAAAACAAACAATATGTTTCTGTCAATCAAAATATATGCTAACACAGAGACATGGCTATGTTATAGCCTATATAATTGACCGCTTTTTGAGGACGTAGAACAAGCAAAAACTAGTATAACTCTGTCAATAAGAAACATGCGTAAATACAGGGTCTCAAAATAATATAAGGGGATTAGCGCTGGGTCCCGACATATTCCTTGTTGAGAAATATAGCGAGGTTATTCAAACGAAGTGCCTAAGGTAGGAGTATTTTGTTTTGAAGTTTAACTAATAACCCACTTGACAAAACAAAAGGGAGACATTTTGTAGTAGTCGCTTACAAGCTCTTACACATGTCCTTCTTTTGATCGCCGAGTTTAAGCAACAAGACGCTGTTGGTGCAGTAACTAATCCGACGTTCGCGTTAAAGTAAATTTGAGCAAGAAATCCAATCGATATTTTCTGAAGTTGCAGTTGCAGTTGCAGTGAACTTTCAAACTTCATTTCGCAAACACTCTATTTAATATAAATTGTAATCATACGAATCACTAAATCTGGGACAAACAAACTATGAATTAACGGGGAAATGAATTGGAATTGAATTCATGACATATATAACAAAATTGACTTTCAATAATTACATTTTGTTGGAAAACGAAAACAACATTGTTTGTTACGGAAATATACTTTGATTTTGAATCTATCACAGAGGAAGTAGAGGTAAACACCCCTGAAGATGCACAATAAAACGGAAATAAGACCTCGTCGCGACAGGTGTTATGTGGAATTGACCATGACGCGAAAGTAAACATTACAAAGAGAGTGTGCCAAGTATATTGACAGTGATAGCTAAATGAGACATACAAGACGGTATTAAACATATTGACCGTTTATAAAGAGGCCCTACTCTTAAGCACACTTGAAATTGTTTAGTTTAAGGATTAATTTTTTTTTGTCAAAAATGATTAAGATGATCATGAAAATGACAGTAAGAAATCATCAGTGTGATAATTGTATTATGATTCTTTTATTGAAAGCCCGCGCCTTCGATGAGTTTTATCAATGGGTTATTCAAGTTGAAATACATACATCCCCAATGAAAGACATGGCCTTTTAAGGAAGATTAAAATAGAAATGTTTTCGATTTCACTCTGGTCTGCGCTCTTCTAACCACAGATTAATGGGTATGCTCTCCCGGAATATTGAGGTGGTTGGTCTTTGGGAGCTGACGGTGTACCTTGAACATTTTGAAAGGGGCTCTTTCGGAGCTGCGAACGGTCAAAATCAAGAGCTCTGTATTGGCTTTCTGCTTGAAAATAACCTGGAATAAACCTGAAATTGACTAATGATTATAATGAAGACGTATATCATGGGATGATGAATTGCCATCCGTTGGCTTTTCATAAACGACTGAGAGCACTGCGACATATCTAGAATAAAAATTTTATGTCTAACTATTACGTAATAGACAGGCATATAGATATGCTAAATTTCGACTACGGTTGGCTTCTCAAACTTTCTAGCATACTCTATAATCAAAGACAAAATTCAAAAGACTAGTTTGCGTCTGACGTCATCTGTCAATCAAACTCGAGCACGATTTGTTTACAAGTATCGTGATGTTGAGAGCTGAAAGCTGAAAGCAGGGCGCCTTATGGTTAATTATATAAACCGTCTCAAAAGTTAGGTCTTCATAGTAGGAAACAACTTTCTTTTCTGGGAGCATCATGTCAACAATGCCTAGAAAAGTTGCTGTAGTACGTAATTTCTCGCCTGTCTTTTTCTGAACAATAAAGAAACCAAAACTATTAAGAACATGAAATGCTCCAATTCTTATTTTATAATAATTATCTAAAGCAAACTCCGTAAACAAAGGCCTGAATTATGCATGATCATCTCGCCTGTGAGTGTACAGAAATACACTTAAAACGTATTCATTTTAAGACGTTTGCGCAAATTATAAGATTCTATTTGATGAATAACAACACAACGCCTCATCCATTGTCACATTTATAGCTTGTTATCTTTACCTTCGGGATATCAACTTCAAGGCGTCACCGTCTTGGCAAGCTTTCGTTTGAAGCGACTGACTGCAACTAAAACATATATCATAATCATGAACATTTGCTATGATAAAGTCATTTATGAATAATTGTGCTGTCAAATAAAGTCAAATGTGTTAACAAATCTCTGACAGGATAAAAAACATATCTAGAGAGCACTTGTGTTATCAAATTGTGTAATATATTAGTTGCCACTGCCTTGTAAAATCCTCACAACTTGAATTCCCTCCTGATATACTGAGATGACCAGATCACCAGGCTGTCATTATAACAAAAGGCAGTATATGACACAGATGGGTCCATGACAATACGTAAAATGCGGTATTTAGTTCCCAGGAAATGCGTTTTTCCTGAGGCAATTTATGATCAAATGTTGCTATAATACGTTTAAGTATGGTTTAAAGGTGAACCTCATTGAAAATAAAGTTATATATCAATGGAAAGCTTATGATGCCAGGAAGCAGAAAAGAATATTTTTTATTTGCCTAACGCACCAGGATAGACATAATCTCCATGCAAAGATTGGATATTGGCACCCCCCTAAATTACAAAACGAAATCGTTCAAATTGGGCGCTTTCGATGATGACGTCAACACGGGGACACACAGTTACTTCCGGGTTTGATTGTAAACACAATGTCCATGCATTACTGTGGCATGCATCGGGCCAATGCACGAACTCAGTCATTGCCAACTTACTTTACATGAAAAATATCTTCAATAAAATAAGAATAACACGAAGGAAACATCATGATCAAATCAAGAATGAAGTTCCTGAATAAAGTGTGTGGATTAAAAAATGGGAAAAGTGCTGGCCGGGATGATTTGGGATAGGCCAACCATCCACGATATGCAGGGAATATTACAGTAAAGCACGAAAGTAGTTAAGGTAGACTTTTTTCGAGTTGAGGTCAAAGGTCACGATGACGTCACTTCCGGGTCAAAGGTCAAGCGAGGTCAAAGGTCATGGGTCAAAGGTCACGATGACGTCACTTCCTGGTCAAAGGTCAACCGAGGTCAAAGGTCAACCGAGGTCAAAGGTCATGGGTCAAAGGTCACGATGACGTCACTTCCGTGTCAAAGGTCGCCAAAGATCGATTTGCATATTCATGAGATGGGCGTGGCTAATTTGAATATTCATGAGTTGGGCGTGGCTAATTAGCATATATGAATATTTACGAGCTGGGCGTGGCTAATTAGCATATATGATTATTCATGAGATGCTAATTAGCATGAATATTCACGAGGTAGGCGTGGAGAAACGTGACGTCATGATGTTGATCAATATGATGAAAGAGTCGCTTTCATTTTATTTCATTTTAATTCATTTTATTTCAATGTAATTTATTTCAGTTTAATTAATTTCGTTTGAATTACTTCATTTCATTCGAATCAATTAATATAAATTTTTTCATTTCGTTTTAATTTTATTTCATAACGATGTGTATATGTGCTAAAAATTACAAAACGTCGCATGACGTCATGATCAAAGTAATTTTCATATTCATGAGGGAGCGTGACGATGCATATTTAATGAGGGGCGTGTCGATGCATATTTAATGAGGGGTGTGAATGTTTCTAAAATGTTCTTTTCGCGTTTTAAAAATATTAACGAGACGCGATGTTTCAAATACGTGAACGGAGTGTATAAATAAGAGCGACCGAGTCTCGTTAACATCACTTTTCCTGAGATTTCAAGAGGATCGGATCGCAAGCCACGCATGATTACGGAGATCAGAGTAACGACTATCAACTGACTAAAATGACTTCGGAATGGAAAGAGGAGAGTGCCTTAGGAAAAGATATTAAAGCGTGGCGTAAACGGGAAAAAGCATCGCCGTATAAGAAACCTCACCCCTGGAACAACGCCCGATGAGACCAGCTGTATTATCCGACGAGATATTGAGGGTTCCTATTTCGGACAGCGATCGTTTCGTCGTCGTGCAATCTTTTAAAGGTAAAGTGTACGTGAACATCCGAGATTACTCCAGAGACCCCGTTACCCAAGAATGGACGGCCGGATTTCGACGAAAAGGGATAAATCTGACCCTGGATCAGTGGACGGCTTTGAAAGATGCCTCGCCCCAGATTGACGATGCCATACGGGCAATGGAGGATAAAGAAGGAGTTAATAATGAATTAGAAACGATTCTTTAATAAAAAATTCTAAAAATCAACACGGTTTTGTCTTCTTTGTTGTTTATTAACTAACTACAATGTTTACACGCATGCATTATAAACTAAATTCTACTTTTTAAAAGGTCGCACAATCTGATTTACTATATAATCCCCGTCGAGTACGTGTTGATTATCGTCGTACTGTAAATTCACAAACTCGTTGACCAGAACGTCGTTGATGTCCGCGTCTTTATGGAACATGCGGGTAATTTCGCGCATATCGTAACCGCGACATCGATGATAGAGGTAAAAGAGGCAGAATTGTCCGCATACGGTACTGAAATCTCCCTGCAATCTTTTATCGTTGTAAGAATAATTTTTGACATTGTTTTGTAGAAAATCCTCAAATTCTTCGGCTAACGATGGGGAGAATTACCGTAAGAGTCGAAAAAGTGCCCGTAATCTTCGTTTTGGAGGTAAAACGCCACCCAATGGCTACCCTCTTCTCGGCTACTGTCCGTATTGACGATGAAGGAGACGGGAAATGTTTCGATACGGTCGGGTAGTTTATCCCTGGGTAGGACCCCTCCGAAAGTTCGACGAACGACGTCGTCCGATTCGACGTTGCGAAGCAGCTCTACCGTATCCATCCTTAACGTTCAAAGTCAGCGATGACGTGTCTCGATTTGTTAATTTCCACCATGGAATCCCACTCGGCGTACACGATGAGATTGACGGTGTTGGGCAGCGGGTTCTGAAACTGTAGCTCTAGACGAATCGAACCGGTCTGTATAGGGTTCAAGTGAGCTCCGTCGGAAGCGTCGGGCGAAAGGTCGAAGGCGAACAAACTGTATCCGTCGGCAAACTCTTCACGATCGATAGGTACTCCGTGATCCTTGTGCAGGATGTTAGTACCCTGAAACAAGGTCTGGTACGCCATGATGTGATCCATGGCGTTGGGAGTGTCGAAACGAAGTCTGAGAGGTTTCCAAGGGATCGTCTCGCCGTTGCAGTGCAATGCCGCGTAATTGAGGTCGAAATGTTTAAAGTGGTACGGGTTCTGGGGGTACGTTCCGTTGTAGGCGGTGTTATCGACCATACCGAAGACGATACTTCTCGGCAATTGTCCCGTAAAAAGGCTCTCTCTGACGAAAGACAAGTTCCCCTGAGGTATGGAGAAACTTTTGACATCTACCCTCCGTATAGGATACTTGGCGGTGACTCCTCGCTCCAACTCTTTGGCGTGCTGCATCGTCAGGGTAGGATTAAGTTTGGCGGATCGAACCAGCAAGGTGGCGTCCATAATCTGAACCTTGTATTCGGGCTGGGCATCCAAGTCGTCGTCATTGGCGCGCAGGAGACAGAATGCGTTCTTGCTTCGGTGTAGTTTGAGTTTGAGTTCCACGCCGTTGAGCAGAAATTTTCCTGACAGAAGATGTCGGCGTGCAGCATTCCGACCATGTCCACCACTCGACTTTGTTGAGCAAATTGGTATCGTTTCTTCAAACCCAAGTTGGCTTGATTATCGGCGGCGGTTGGATTTGCGACGTCCATCCGGCCAGAGGTGTCCTTGTAGAAGAGCGAGCTGGTCAGTTGAGATTTCATCGCGTCCGAACCGTACGTCAACAGCGTCTCGATCATGGCGCGGTAAGGGTACGTGTTGGAAGCGACGCTCACCATCCTATCGTTCAAGTAGACGTCCACTTGATTGAACAAAGAGTGGAGAAAAAGGTTGGCGGGTCCGCACAGGGCATTGGCGGGTAGGTTGGTTCCATCGGGATTGACGATTTTCACTCGCAAGTACAGTTGAGTCTGGAAGAGATCCAAGTAGTTGTCCGGGGATCCGGGTACCGTAAATCCCAGGGGCCCATCGCTAGTCACGGCATTGAGGGGTTTAAATTCCACAAACTGACTACTCAAGATATCCGTCTGCGTGGGTGGCACGCTGAAGAGGTCCGTTTCGGACTTGGAACAAGGGCAAGAGTGATGATTAGCGACTGACATGTTGATTAACGGTCAAAGATATCCGGAGTTCTTTTAGATCTTTTCGCGATCCCGCCTCGCGAGGAAATGGTCGATTTTCCGTTCCGCTTGCGTTTTGTACCTTTTTGTCTCGATGGCTTCTTCCTGGCGATGTTCTTCACCGTTTCTAGACCTCGACGACGAGCCGCTTTTTTAAAATTCTGTCCTCTCAATACGTCTTGACCGATGTTCACGCTAGTACGTAGGGCTTCTTTTCCCAACGCTTTGGCCCCGCTCTTCAGGAAAGGGATGGCTGTACGGAACATACCGGAAAGGATGCTTCCTAATCCGTATCCTCTTTGCATCCTGGAGCCCCTAAACACCGGCATTTCGCTCCCTCCCCGAACGTAACCACCGTACTGTCTACCCACCATGTCACCTTTTAAAGTATTTGGTCTTGACGGGTCTGAAACAAAGTTTGGCGACGATCTTCCCGCGTTGAAACCGGATCTTCTCACCTGTATCTCGTCTGACGCGTACGGTAATAGTATCGAAATGTTTCATTCGAACTTTTACAAAATGCGGGGATTGGTAGGTTCGCGTGACGACGTCTCCGGAACCTTTTTTATCCATGTGAACGATGCGTAGAAGAGGCGCGAACGCGTCGCCAATGATCTGGTCTTCGATGATGTCCGTGTACAGGTAGAGGGAGTACATACCGGCGTTTAAATCGATCGGTAGATTGGCCTCGTGAGTACGTAGGAGACGAAATGACAGTAAACCGTGACCCTTCTCCACGAATCCTAGCATGGCCGCGAGTTCCGGGTGAAATTGTATGAAGGCGTTGTTTTTTAGTTTGACGCTGACTTTTTGAGTGTTCTTGTCCAAAACCAGTTTAATGTTGGATTTTCCGAGCGAATTTAAAAGTTCGTGCACTGCTAAGGACAACTCTTCCAGATCGTTGTAATAACCAGGCGGCACCCGTATCGTGTCGGAGTTTAATTCCGACCCATCCCCGCTGTAGAAGATTTCGTTGAAAGGTTCCGTGATGTTGTAGTAGGAAAGGGAAAGCTGATTTCCGTCAAAGCTACTTCCCATTCGCCGGATAGATCGATGGGTTTGAATAGTTTGGTGGTAAAATCGCTGAGAGTGTTGGAGGGGTAATAGTCGTAACTGCTGTTACTCGGCAACGTGACGTAAAACTCGTCGACCGCCATGTTCTCGTATTGAAATGTATTATTCGATATCCTGAAGATCCACGACCCAACTGTTAAATTTACCCGGCCAACCTAACCATTTGACGAAGTATTCGGTCGTTCCGTTCCGTTTTCTCTTTCTCAGAACTTTCTCCACCTTGAATAAATCGCCTTTGGCTTTGATTACTTTTTTGAATCTCCCAACCGTAAAATGTACCCTCGATTTCTTCTTCGTTAAAGTCTTTCAATACGTAAACGGGTATTCTTCTATCGATTCTCTCGGATACGACGAATAACTCTTCCGACCATTGAGGTAGATATCCTTTTCTGAATGGAAGTTTCTCCGTGGAAATACGTACGATATCGTCGGGATTGAACAATTTCTCCTTTTACGTCTTCTTCGAAGCAAGTGTCCGTACATGGTCTTCCACACGGCGCTTTCGTTGTCCTTGTTGACGCTGGCTGGGGCTCTTCGGATAGTTCTGTGATAGGCGTCGTTATACCCGCGCACCACATCTTGCAAGACGCGTTGATATTCGGATCCGTTCGTTTTCGTCAAGTGTCTAAAGATTCGACTTTTCAAAGTCCGATTAAACCTTTCCACGATGGAAGCTTTGGTATCTGGATTCTGAGTGGTGAAAAAATGTATTTTCTTTTCTTCGAACAATGCGCGCACGTGGGTGTTCAGGAATTCCTTCCTTTATCGCTCTGAATTTGGGTGGGTTGTCTTCCGCGATCGAAAATTCTTTTCAGCGCCGCGGCCACGGTCCGTCCTTTCTTGTCTTTCAGAGGTTCTACCCAGGCGTATTTGGAAAACACGTCGATGCATGTCAAAATGAATTTATAACCGCGATTAAATTTAGTCAGTCCGGGAAGCTCCACCAGATCCATCTGCCACGTCTGATCGATACCGTCCGAAAAGTAACTATTTCGGGAAACCGTCTTCTCGCCGGCTTGTGTAAAGTGTACGCGTCTTGAGCGAGGAGCCATTTCTCGACGTCCTTACGAGTTAATCCGACGCCATCTTCTTTAACCTTTCTGTACAATCTATCGATGCCCCCCAAACTGCCGGAACTCGACGGGTCGTAGTATATTCGTTTCAAGTAGGCATCCATTGCGAATCGCTGAAAAACACATTTAAATTCTACTCTACGGATTATCGCTAATCTTACTACTACTTTAAATAAATATCGATTAATCAAGTTCCCACAATTCCTCGTGAGGGAAAGTCTGACGACGCTTCTTAGATTTTCTTAGCTTCCGTTTCGGGGTGCTTTCTTCGACATGTTCGACGATCGATTTCCGTTCCCTCAAAAGATCGCGTCGTTTGGTATTGGCGATTAAAGATTCGGGGACGTTGTTACATACATACATACATACATAAAGGTGATTTAAGGCGCTTATGCAAAAAATTGATCTAAACGCACAAAACTACATTACCAACAACAAACAATAACCAGCCAGTGGAAAACAAGAAAAGTCAATGTAAAGACAAAATGAAAAATACTAAAAATTGTACAAGTGAGTTTTCAGCAGCTTTTTGAATTGTGGGAGAGAAGAAGCTTCCCGTACGTTCCGTGGCAGGCTGTTCCAGATGGACGGTCCAGCAGCTGTAAATGACTTATCACCACAGGTTAACTTGCACATGGGAATGTTTAGGAGAGTTCTGTCCAGGGCAGATCTTGTAACAGGGCCACTGGACGGTGTTGGCTTAAGACTAATTGAATCGATGAGGTATCGCGGAGCAGAGTCAATCAGGCACTTATAAATCAGAAGACAGAGTTTGAATTGGATGCGGTTGCTAATCGGAAGCCAATGAAGATTGTTCATGAGAGGTTTTGGATCAGTACGTCTAGGGACGGAGAAAATTAGCTTGGATGCTTTGTGTTGAAGGGATTGAAGGCGGCGAAGATCTTGAGACTTGAGTCCATAGAGAAGGCTGTTACCATAGTCCAAACGCGAAAGTATAAGGGCCCGGACAACATGATGTTTAGTGTCCGTATCCAAATGATGCTGTATTCTTCTGATGTTGCGAAGCTGGAGGTTGACAGAGGAAACGATGGAGTTCACCTGTTTTGTCATAGACATATGACTGTCAAAAATCACCCCGAGGTTACGCACATTTGGAGATGGTTTTATAATGCTTTGGCCAACTTTGAGTTCAAGATTCGGAAGCTTTTGAAGGCGATAATGGGATCCAGCAATGAAAAATTCTGTTTTGTCACTGTTCAGTTTGAGTTTATTTATATTCATCCAGTTTTGCAGTTCGTGGATACAGGCTTCAAGAGTTTGTAACGCCTTCTCAGCAGCGCCGGGATGTTAGGACAAAAGGAAACATACAATTGAGTATCGTCTGCATATATATGAAATGAGACATTATGTTTACGAATTATGTCCCCCACTGGCAAGGTATAAATAACAAACATCATTGGCCCAATCACAGAACCCTGTGGAACACCAAATACAAGAGGGCTTGAATTGGAAACACAACCATCAATAAATACACGACTACTTCTACAATTAAGATATGTACGAACCCATTGCAATACATTACCAGACAAACCAATTCTATCCTGTAAACGTTTGAGCATGATACCATGGTCGATGGTATCGAATGCCGCAGACAGATCTAAAAGTGCAAGAAGGACAACTTCCCTCTGTCTACGGCATTCAACACATCACTTTTCACCTTTAAGAGAGCGGTTTCAGTACTTGTGTTGGCTTTGTAAGCCGATTGATAGATTTCACCTAAATTACAGTCATTGATATGATTTGTTATTTGCTGAGTTACAACCTTTTCAATGAGTTTGGATATAAAAGACACATTTGATACCGGCCTGTAATTTTTAAGTTCATCATGATCAAGAGAAGATTTCTTAATGATAGGAGATATAACAGCTTTGCCAAGAGGTTCCGGGAAAATACCAGATGAGAGAGACACATTAATGATATGAGTAATTGATGGAATAAAACGCTCAATGTGGTCTTTCATCAACCAAGTAGGGATTGGATCAAGGATACAAGTACTGGTGGAGGAAGCATTGACAAGTTTGCAAACATCTTCCTCAAAGACCAACATGAAATCACTGAACACATGTTCAGTGCGGTAGTCAACAAATTGAGATTGGGTACCAGGATGCAAATCAAGACATTCTCTGATCGTGGTGACCTTATCATTGAAGAAAGTGGCAAACTGGTTGCACAAACTCACAGTGGAGTCTGAGGAAGGGAGGATCCGCGTATTTTGGTTCAGAAGGGTTTTTACATTCTCAAACATACCCTTGACATCGCTATTGGCAAATTTGTTTTGATAGAATTTAGCTTTCTCAGAATCAATAAGATTATTAACAGCATTCTTTTGATCAAGATAAGCTCGCTTATCCTCATCAGATCCGGTCTTGCGCCATTTACGTTCTAACTTTCTACGCACTTGCCTTTCTTCTTTGATAGTACTATTATACCATGGAAAGCGGGTTCTTACCGTGCGCATTTTAACAACCTCTGGGGCGTGGTGATCAAGAATATCCCGGACCTTGCTATCAAATAAGATAACCAAGTTGTCAATAGGATCATTAAGTTCAGTAAAGTATTCCAGTTCAGTAATAAGATCACTTCTAAATTGCTCGTTATCAATGAGTTTATAATTCCTTACTCTACTGGGTTTCTTGGTTTGAGGTGGCCTTTTCCGATTCAGGTAACAATGAACCATGCTATGGTCCGGCAGGAAAATGCCTTGAGAAAGACAATTGTGAACAAGATTATCTTCAGGTCTTGAAATAATCAAATCTAAAATGTTACCAGACCTGTGAGTGGGTTGGTTAACGTGTTGGTGAAACCCAGAGACCTCAAGGCATGTCAAAAATCGTCTGACATCAGATTTCCATGGTTTATTAACATGCACATTGAAATCCCCGAGTAACACAACCTTATTAGGGAACAAGGCTATCTCACCCATGAAATCCTCAAACTCATTAAGAAAGGTAGATGTTAATAATCCATTCTTTTTGGAATGAGGGGGTCTGTAGATGACAATATATTGAATGCCATAAGCCGGGTCAATTACAGAAGCAGATTCAAAGGTGGTAACACTATGTTGAAGCTGAACAGTGTGCAGTTTTAAAGAACTTTTTGAGATAATTGCAATGCCACCATGATCACTTGTACCTCTGGGTACATTAACAAACGAATACCCTGGAGGGCTACATTCACCAATTACAACATTATCATTCTGATTTAACCACGTTTCTGTTATAAACATAATGTCAACATTATCACCAATAAGGCAATCAGATACAGATGTAGTTTTATGTCTAACTGATGTGGGGTTCCATAAACGAATATTAAGACAGTCTCTTGTGTTGATGGATGTTGTGGGTCTACTTATTCTGGAATCAATATGTTCTGATGTAGGCCTTGATTTGAGTTTTTGCCACCTCTATTTCCACGGTGACGCCATCGTTTTCTCTTGTTAGTCTTTCGGGGTGGTGTAGATTCATGATGATGAGTTAAACATGGCTGCTTAAGAGATTAAGTGAGTCCAGTTTTTTACAGGTTTCAGTTGTTAGCGGGCAGTTGGTATAATTGGTAGTAGACAATCCACATAAGAAGAAAGCTGTGTATTGAAAACTTAATGTCATATTTGACTGAGATGATTTGGATGAGGGCTGATCACACTCCATATTGAAAATACATTGATTAGTCACTGGTAGTGGAGGATAATCACTTCCACTTGGTAGGATGATAAGTGGGTGATCAAGATGATAATAATGATCACCCCACTGGTAGTAAGTTGTAGTCAATAAGTTGTTTCCAGGCTGACTTGGTTGAGTAGGCAGATCAATCAACAGGTAACTGCATGATACTCTGTATACTGTCCATGTAGGCTCATAATAATACAGAAATGTTACCCAAAACAGGCACAAAATACAGAAAAATAGCCATCTATTTCTGTCTGTCTTGCCCATAGTGATGTTCTAGAGGTAAAACACTTCCATCAGTAAAAAGTTGATAACATATCATGGCCTGAATCAGCAGTAATGACTATGGTATTAGAGAGATCTGTGAAAGCAGCCTCTCGGCGCTGCAGCAGTATCTCTTTGTTGAGCGCTATAGCTTCGTTGAACGATTTCCACCCTACGGGATCTTCGTATCCTTTACGATTTCTCAGAGAGTCGTGGATGAGATCGACCAAGTTGGAGCCCTCGACTTTACTTCCCGACGCGATGATTTCTCCCGAAGGGGTCCAATCCAGATAGCCTTTGGACCGATTTCGTTTGAGATTGTTCATGAGAGATTTGGCTTTGGTCTTGAAGGAGGCCGGGACAGTTTCCAAAAGTTCCCTTTCCATCGCTTCGTCGACGCTCTTTACAGCTTCTTCTTTAATCTCCCCTTCTTCTTCTTTTTCTTCGTTCTTCATCCGTTTGACCGTAATGTTCAAAGGTTCTTTCGAACGACGTTTATCTTTTTAAGGAACCTTTGCAACGTCTGGTGGTAGAGTCGCATCATATCGTGCGTAGAGATCGGTGCGGTCAATGTGCGCTTCATATCCTTTTCCGTATCCCCTATTTTTTCATCGTCGTTTTTTTGGACGCGGTCATTGACCCTCTCCAGTTCCCGCGGATCGATCAGAATCATTTTCTTGGCGTATTTTAAAGTGGACATTATTTGAGAAGCAGAGGTACGAGCGCTCTTAAAACGGGAGCGAGGAATGCTCCGACGAATCCTCCGTGTTGCGTAAGAATGGTCTTCTTCTTCTTGCGCGCGACCTTTTATTAGTTAGAGCGCGCAGGCGTTTTTGTGCGACGAGAGTTTCTTCTTTTGTTTCGGATTGAGTCGGACGTGTCCCTTGAGGAGATTCAACGCGCATTCGCACAAGGAATCGATGAGACCGTTGTCGGCGTGCTGTATGACGGCTTTCCTCTGACGAGAAACTCTCGTCGCACAAAAAACGCCTGCGCGCTCTAACTAATAAAAAGGTCGCGCGCAAGAAGAAGAAGACCATTCTTACGCAACACGGAGGATTCGTCGGAGCATTCCTCGCTCCCGTTTTAAGAGCGCTCGTACCTCTGCTTCTCAAATAATGTCCACTTTAAAATACGCCAAGAAAATGATTCTGATCGATCCGCGGGAACTGGAGAGGGTCAATGACCGCGTCCAAAAAAACGACGATGAAAAAATAGGGGATACGGAAAAGGATATGAAGCGCACATTGGACCGCACCGATCTCTCTACGCACGATATGATGCGACTCTACCACCAGACGTTGCAAAGGTTCCTTAAAAAAGATAAACGTCGTTCGAAAGAACCTTTGAACATTACGGTCAAACGGATGAAGAACGAAGAAAAAGAAGAAGAAGGGGAGATTAAAGAAGAAGCTGTAAAGAGCGTCGACGAAGCGATGGAAAGGGAACTTTTGGAAACTGTCCCGGCCTCCTTCAAGACCAAAGCCAAATCTCTCATGAACAATCTCAAACGAAATCGGTCCAAAGGCTATCTGGATTGGACCCCTTCGGGAGAAATCATCGCGTCGGGAAGTAAAGTCGAGGGCTCCAACTTGGTCGATCTCATCCACGACTCTCTGAGAAATCGTAAAGGATACGAAGATCCCGTAGGGTGGAAATCGTTCAACGAAGCTATAGCGCTCAACAACGTCCCCGAATCTTTAATCGCCAATACCAAACGACGCGATCTTTTGAGGGAACGGAAATCGATCGTCGAACATGTCGAAGAAAGCACCCCGAAACGGAAGCTAAGAAAATCTAAGAAGCGTCGTCAGACTTTCCCTCACGAGGAATTGTGGGAACTTTATTAATCGATATTTATTTAAAGTAGTAGTAAGATTAGCGATAATCCGTAGAGTAGAATTTAAATGTGTTTTTCAGCGATTCGCAATGGATGCCTACTTGAAACGAATATACTACGACCCGTCGAGTTCCGGCAGTTTGGGGGGCATCGATAGATTGTACAGAAAGGTTAAAGAAGATGGCGTCGGATTAACTCGTAAGGACGTCGAGAAATGGCTCCTCGCTCAAGACGCGTACACTTTACACAAGCCGGCGAGAAGACGGTTTCCCCGAAATAGTTACTTTTCGGACGGTATCGATCAGACGTGGCAGATGGATCTGGTGGAGCTTCCCGGACTGACTAAATTTAATCGCGGTTATAAATTCATTTTGACATGCATCGACGTGTTTTCCAAATACGCCTGGGTAGAACCTCTGAAAGACAAGAAAGGACGGACCGTGGCCGCGGCGCTGAAAAGAATTTTCGATCGCGGAAGACAACCCACCCAAATTCAGAGCGATAAAGGGAAGGAATTCCTGAACACCCACGTGCGCGCATTGTTCGAAGAAAAGAAAATACATTTTTTCACCACTCAGAATCCAGATACCAAAGCTTCCATCGTGGAAAGGTTTAATCGGACTTTGAAAAGTCGAATCTTTAGACACTTGACGAAAACGAACGGATCCGAATATCAACGCGTCTTGCAAGATGTGGTGCGCGGGTATAACGACGCCTATCACAGAACTATCCGAAGAGCCCCAGCCAGCGTCAACAAGGACAACGAAAGCGCCGTGTGGAAGACCATGTACGGACACTTGCTTCGAAGAAGACGTAAAAAGGAGAAATTGTTCAATCCCGACGATATCGTACGTATTTCCACGGAGAAACTTCCATTCAGAAAAGGATATCTACCTCAATGGTCGGAAGAGTTATTCGTCGTATCCGAGAGAATCGATAGAAGAATACCCGTTTACGTATTGAAAGACTTTAACGAAGAAGAAATCGAGGGTACATTTTACGGTTGGGAGATTCAAAAAGTAATCAAAGCCAAAGGCGATTTATTCAAGGTGGAGAAAGTTCTGAGAAAGAGAAAACGGAACGGAACGACCGAATACTTCGTCAAATGGTTAGGTTGGCCGGGTAAATTTAACAGTTGGGTCGTGGATCTTCAGGATATCGAATAATACATTTCAATACGAGAACATGGCGGTCGACGAGTTTTACGTCACGTTGCCGAGTAACAGCAGTTACGACTATTACCCCGCCAACACTCTCAGCGATTTTACCACCAAACTATTCAAACCCATCGATCTATCCGGCGAATGGGAAGTAGCTTTGACGGAAATCAGCTTTCCCCTTTCCTACTACAACATCACGGAACCTTTCAACGAAATCTTCTACAGCGGGGATGGGTCGGAATTAAACTCCGACACGATACGGGTGCCGCCGGGTTATTACAACGATCTGGAAGAGTTGTCCTTAGCAGTGCACGAACTTTTAAATTCGCTCGGAAAATCCAACATTAAACTGGTTTTGGACAAGAACACTCAAAAAGTCAGCGTCAAACTCAAAAACAACGCCTTCATACAATTTCACCCGGAACTCGCGGCCATGCTAGGATTCGTGGAGAAGGGTCACGGTTTACTGTCATTTCGTCTCCTACGTACTCACGAGGCCAATCTACCGATCGATTTAAACGCCGGTATGTACTCCCTCTACCTGTACACGGACATCATCGAAGACCAGATCATTGGCGACGCGTTCGCGCCTCTTCTACGCATCGTTCACATGGATAAAAAAGGTTCCGGAGACGTCGTCACGCGAACCTACCAATCCCCGCATTTTGTAAAAGTTCGAATGAAACATTTCGATACTATTACCGTACGCGTCAGACGAGATACAGGTGAGAAGATCCGGTTTCAACGCGGGAAGATCGTCGCCAAACTTTGTTTCAGACCCGTCAAGACCAAATACTTTAAAAGGTGACATGGTGGGTAGACAGTACGGTGGTTACGTTCGGGGAGGGAGCGAAATGCCGGTGTTTAGGGGCTCCAGGATGCAAAGAGGATACGGATTAGGAAGCATCCTTTCCGGTATGTTCCGTACAGCCATCCCTTTCCTGAAGAGCGGGGCCAAAGCGTTGGGAAAAGAAGCCCTACGTACTAGCGTGAACATCGGTCAAGACGTATTGAGAGGACAGAATTTTAAAAAAGCGGCTCGTCGTCGAGGTCTAGAAACGGTGAAGAACATCGCCAGGAAGAAGCCATCGAGACAAAAAGGTACAAAACGCAAGCGGAACGGAAAATCGACCATTTCCTCGCGAGGCGGGATCGCGAAAAGATCTAAAAGAACTCCGGATATCTTTGACCGTTAATCAACATGTCAGTCGCTAATCATCACTCTTGCCCTTGTTCCAAGTCCGAAACGGACCTCTTCAGCGTGCCACCCACGCAGACGGATATCTTGAGTAGTCAGTTTGTGGAATTTAAACCCCTCAATGCCGTGACTAGCGATGGGCCCCTGAATTTACGGTACCCGGATCCCCGGACAACTACTTGGATCTCTTCCAGACTCAACTGTACTTGCGAGTGAAAATCGTCAATCCCGATGGAACCAACCTACCCGCCAATGCCCTGTGCGGACCCGCCAACCTTTTCTCCACTCTTTGTTCAATCAAGTGGACGTCTACTTGAACGATAGGATGGTGAGCGTCGCTTCCAACACGTACCCTTACCGCGCCATGATCGAGACGCTGTTGACGTACGGTTCGGACGCGATGAAATCTCAACTGACCAGCTCGCTCTTCTACAAGGACACCTCTGGCCGGATGGACGTCGCAAATCCAACCGCCGCCGATAATCAAGCCAACTTGGGTTTGAAGAAACGATACCAATTTACTCAACAAAGTCGAGTGGTGGACATGGTCGGAATGCTGCACGCCGACATCTTCTGTCAGGAAAAATTTCTGCTCAACGGCGTGGAACTCAAACTCAAACTACACCGAAGCAAGAACGCATTCTGTCTCCTGCGCGCCAATGACGACGACTTGGATGCCCAGCCCGAATACAAGGTTCAGATTATGGACGCCACCTTGCTGGTTCGATCCGCCAAACTTAATCCTACCCTGACGATGCAGCACGCCAAAGAGTTGGAGCGAGGAGTCACCGCCAAGTATCCTATACGGAGGGTAGATGTCAAAAGTTTCTCCATACCTCAGGGGAACTTGTCTTTCGTCAGAGAGAGCCTTTTACGGGACAATTGCCGAGAAGTATCGTCTTCGGTATGGTCGATAACACCGCCTACAACGGAACGTACCCCAGAACCCGTACCACTTTAAACATTTCGACCTCAATTACGCGGCATTGCACTGCAACGGCGAGACGATCCCTTGAAACCTCTCAGACTTCGTTTCGACACTCCCAACGCCATGGATCACATCATGGCGTACCAGACCTGTTTCAGGGTACTAACATCCTGCACAAGGATCACGGAGTACCTATCGATCGTGAAGAGTTTGCCGACGGATACAGTTTGTTCGCCTTCGACCTTTCGCCCGACGCTTCCGACGGAGCTCACTTGAACCCTATACAGACCGGTTCGATTCGTCTAGAGCTACAGTTTCAGAACCCGCTGCCCAACACCGTCAATCTCATCGTGTACGCCGAGTGGGATTCCATGGTGGAAATTAACAAATCGAGACACGTCATCGCTGACTTTGAACGTTAAGGATGGATACGGTAGAGCTGCTTCGCAACGTCGAATCGGACGACGTCGTTCGTCGAACTTTCGGAGGGGTCCTACCCAGGGATAAACTACCCGACCGTATCGAAACATTTCCCGTCTCCTTCATCGTCAATACGGACAGTAGCCGAGAAGAGGGTAGCCATTGGGTGGCGTTTTACCTCCAAAACGAAGATTACGGGCACTTTTTCGACTCTTACGGTAATTCTCCCCCATCGTTAGCCGAAGAATTTGAGGATTTTCTACAAAACAATGTCAAAAATTATTCTTACAACGATAAAAGATTGCAGGGAGATTTCAGTACCGTATGCGGACAATTCTGCCTCTTTTACCTCTATCATCGATGTCGCGGTTACGATATGCGCGAAATTACCCGCATGTTCCATAAAGACGCGGACATCAACGACGTTCTGGTCAACGAGTTTGTGAATTTACAGTACGACGATAATCAACACGTACTCGACGGGAATTATATAGTAAATCAGATTGTGCGACCTTTTAAAAAGTAGAATTTAGTTTATAATGCATGCGTGTAAACATTGTAGTTAGTTAATAAACAACAAAGAAGACAAAACCGTGTTGATTTTAGAATTTTTATTAAAGAATCGTTTCTAATTCATTATTAACTCCTTCTTTATCCTCCATTGCCCGTCTGGCATCGTCAATCTGCGGCGAGGCTTCTTTCAAAGCCGTCCACTGATCCAGGGTCAGATTTATCCTTTTCGTCGAAATCCGGCCGTCCATTCTTGGGTAACGGGGTCTCTGGAGTAATCTCGGATGTTCACGTACACTTTACCTTTAAAAGATTGCACGACGACGAAACGATCGCTGTCCGAAATGGGAACCCTCAATATCTCGTCGGATAATACAGCTGGTCTCATCGGGCGTTGTTCCAGGGGGTGAGGTTTCTTATACGGCGATGCTTTTTCCCGTTTACGCCACGCTTTAATATCTTTTCCTAAGGCACTCTCCTCTTTCCATTCCGAAGTCATTTTAGTCAGTTGATAGTCGTTACTCTGATCTCCGTAATCATGCGTGGCTTGCGATCCGATCCTCTTGAAATCTCAGGAAAAGTGATGTTAACGAGACTCGGTCGCTCTTATTTATACACTCCGTTCACGTATTTGAAACATCGCGTCTCGTTAATATTTTTAAAACGCGAAAAGAACATTTTAGAAACATTCACACCCCTCATTAAATATGCATCGACACGCCCCTCATTAAATATGCATCGTCACGCTCCCTCATGAATATGAAAATTACTTTGATCATGACGTCATGCGACGTTTTGTAATTTTTAGCACATATACACATCGTTATGAAATAAAATTAAAACGAAATGAAAAAATTTATATTAATTGATTCGAATGAAATGAAGTAATTCAAACGAAATTAATTAAACTGAAATAAATTACATTGAAATAAAATGAATTAAAATGAAATAAAATGAAAGCGACTCTTTCATCATATTGATCAACATCATGACGTCACGTTTCTCCACGCCTACCTCGTGAATATTCATGCTAATTAGCATCTCATGAATAATCATATATGCTAATTAGCCACGCCCAGCTCGTAAATATTCATATATGCTAATTAGCCACGCCCAACTCATGAATATTCAAATTAGCCACGCCCATCTCATGAATATGCAAATCGATCTTTGGCGACCTTTGACACGGAAGTGACGTCATCGTGACCTTTGACCCATGACCTTTGACCTCGGTTGACCTTTGACCTCGGTTGACCTTTGACCAGGAAGTGACGTCATCGTGACCTTTGACCCATGACCTTTGACCTCGCTTGACCTTTGACCCGGAAGTGACGTCATCGTGACCTTTGACCTCAACTCGAAAAAAGTCTACCTTAACTACTCACGAAGAACGAATATTCGCCGAAGAACCGGTATGAAAACAGATTGCAAAAAATAACTGCTAGTGCTACCAGTTCAGATCGTCACACCAAGTTGAGATGAACTTATCACAATGAGAAAATGAAGGAATAGAATAAAGTACATGTACGGGATTTTTTAATTATTTCTTAACTTTACAACCGGTCATGTATGATAGGCGAACTCGTAGATACATACGGGGCGGGGTGAACTCACTCAGTCGCCGAGTGTTCCGTATCCGCGACTGTACGTACTGTACTTGCAGACAAAATGACCGATTTGATATTCACATTCTGATATTTCCAACTTATTGCTACTTCATCAGCAAAATTTATTCCTGTAGATGTTCCAAATATAAGGGAACGATTGATCAAATCTGCTGAAACACGGCGCAACTTGAACTTGTGCTACCGGAGAGACGAAGCGAGTCGCTGTGTTTGCCCACCTTGATCGGCGCGGCTGCCTGTAATTTCTTCAGCATAAAAGCAGCAATTTACGCATCGTGTTCGGTAATCCATAAAACATGAATGTTTCACTTTTTCAGTACACTGATGGTAGTATCATTAAAAGAATCGTGACACAAGTGACAATATTTTAATTTTATTCAGAATTCCATCAAATAACGGTCTACTAAGCCTAAATTGTATTTATTTTTATAATAAAGTATCTGTTTCTTTCAATCGTGATTAAAGAATGTACCGGGAGAATGTATTACTGCAATGCGCTATAATATGAAAACCTTTATGGGCTGGATTTGATGAAATCGGCGGTTTTTTTAATTAATTTTTTGATATTTTTAAATGAATCAAGAATAGCGAATGTCACAAACAAGTTATTTAATTTGTTATTCGATCATGTTTATTCAGTCCATGACATGAACGGTATACGGTAGCAGCAATCATTTGCGCATGGAATTGATCCCAGCGCGAAATTCAAACTCAATTACCCAGTTATACCCAGCCAGTTATGACTGATTTTGTCAAAAATTTACGGAACATTTTCGTGTTGACAATAATTCTATTATTTCTAATATATATAGAAGGAATCAGCAACTTGAAGATTCTTCTCATTTCAAGCTTTATTGTGAAAATCAGACTTGCCGGGCAGCTTGCAAAGTACAGGAAGCAAGTCTTGTTTACATGTTTCCGAGTAGGATCACGTGACTGCGAACCCTGAGCTTACGTCACGAGCATTCTCAAGGTCAAAGACGATTGATTTGGGTGCTTTTTGGGCGCCTTAAAAAAGACCAACAATTCATTCATTTTTTTAATTTTTCAGCTTTATTGGCCATCAAAAAAATCGGAAAAAATTATTTTTAATATCCTGATATCATAAGCTTTCCATTGATATATAACTTTATTTTCAATGAGGTTCACCTTTAAGGGACAACTGCATTATGTTTGCCTGACAAGATGTAGAAGGTTGTATTTGAGGTACACATGCTTGGTTCAGGATGGTATTTAGAATATCAAAGGAAAGTTAATGTCATACCGGTATAACATAATATGCCTACTGCAAGTGCAGTAGCATACCATAATTCTCCACTGACGTATACAGAACATATCATTCACAAACTTCCATACTTCTCGGACTTTGAACAAGTAATATAAGTGATTAAACACTGGGTGATCTATAGTCAATAATTGTGCTCATTCATGATGTGGGCGTAACAATGATTAGTCCAATTTGTAAACCTGATCTTATGAGTAATAATTTTAGAGTAGTAATTTTAGTACTTTTTAATGGGTATTTAAAGTTTTAGTGGTGGTGCAAACACAGAACAGGATAGCGAGAATATCGCTCGCGGTCCCCGGGTAACAATGGTATACCACAATATAAGTTGCCGAAGCCATGGTTCAGCTTTGATGTGGTAACCGCTCTAGTTTTTATGGGCTGAAATCAACAGGGTCAACAGTGATCTAGATCGATATGGGTCTGGAGTGATCTGAGGTAACATAGTGTGGACGAGTAATTAAAACCGACTCCAACTACTAACTAAATTAAACAAATTGAACAACCCACAATCAGAACGAGAGTGCAATAATATTATTTCATCCCGTAACAGAGAAATGTATTTACCATGAGTGCACGAGTCGAGACTATTCATAAAACTTCAGCTCAGTAATGCATTCTTAAAATAAATGATGCACTATTGGTTTTTTTGTCAAGCGCCTCGGAATAACATATGTGACCGTACAGCACGAATGAGCCGTAAATGTCCTCAATTGTATTCTGAGTTACAGTGTAAAATGGGCATGAAGGTCATATTCATAGGTATTTCAATTTGGTGCTACGTGTATCTCATTAAATGAGGTACACGTAGCACCAAATTGAGGTACCTATGAATACGACCTTCATGCCCATTTTACACTGTAACTCAGAATACAATTGAGGACATTTACGGCTCATTCGTGCTGTACGGTCACATATAATAGATGTCGGCGCTATATAAATGTCATTATTAATGTATTTGTTGTCGTGTTCTTACACTTTCAATACACATTTTGTGTCACTCGGTACCAGGGGCGTAGCCAGCTTTTTTAGTCAGGGGCAAAATTAAATTTCGGGAGCACAGACGAAAAAAATACAGTTGCATCATACGTACAATACATAGAGACTGTATGTCTTCGAGCTTTAAAAAAGGTTTTATTGGGAATATGTGCGCGAGCGCGCAGAAATTTTGTATTTACACTATTTTCGGCCATTTTAAGGATGGAAATGTCCTTATCTTTACAATGTGCGAGCGTAGCGCGCAAACATTTTGTATTTTACACTATTTTGGCCCATGATGGGGCTGATTTTGGGCAGAAAAGGGGCTCCTTGCCCCCTTTTCTTTTCGTTTGCCCTCCTAATTTTCTCTGTCATTTTTTGTCAGGGGGGCCCTTTTTTATTTGCCCTCTGCCCCCCCCCCCCCCTGGCTAAGCTACTGCTCAGTATATGCTACGACAGGCTCAATCACATTATCTTGCTTGGTTCTCTTGTATACCTGCCGTCGTTTTATCTTTTCAGTTTCTGTTTCCGTATCCGTATCCGTTTTGGTAAGTCATTGTTATTCTGAAGTGGTAGCCTCCCAGGTGTGACCAATCTTTTATTCTAGCCTTTTGTTAGTTACAAATAATTTGAAGCAAGTGAATTTCAGTTTTCGTTTTGGTAAGTTAGGTTAATTTCTGACATGAGACCTTGAGATGAGAGGGTTGGTGCTAATCTAGACAAAAGAAGAGTCTAAATTTTACGGTCCTAAATTCGTGGTAAATTGTACGGCTTCAATTGACTTGCGTTTGGTGTATATGCACTTACGCCTAGGCGTGAGTGGCTCGTAAAAATAGTCTTGCATTAAAATATATACTAACCATGTTGCCAAGTTATAAGCAAAAGTCTTTCATATTGGCGATGAAACGAGCGTCTAAAATAGCCAAATATCTCCCAATGGAGCATTGGAGCAAAGATAATTTATTCTATTCATTCGTAACAATGGCAAGCTAATCTGATAATTGGTTGGGCCTATATGTCAGACTCGGGTTTATTTGTGCAGAGCTTGGATCAAACTGATAAATTTCGCAAGGGAGGGAGACTGAACAAGTGAGAGTGGGAGGGGGAGGAAGAAAGAGAGGAAAGGGAGAGACGGAAAGACTAGAAAGAGAAGAACTCGAGAGGAGAGAGAAGGGACCGGGGAGGTAGTGTGGAGACTGATCATTCTGAGGGGGGAGGAGGAAGCAAAATAGTAAGATAGACATTGATACGAGGGAAGGGCGACACTGCGGCCCTGCACAGGTGCATTGGGGTGCGACAGGCTCATAAGCGGACCTTTTGTGATTTAAGGGCTTATTTTCAACGGCCGGATTAGCATTTTGTCATATTAATGTGAATCAATTTAACAATGTCAAAGACAAGAGGGCGCTAGACCATTAAAAACACCGGTGTTAACACCGGTGTTCCATAATCGTGTCTCTCCAGCCTTTATTGACACATACATCCACATTTATTGAAATAAGCTGATTGATACTTCAAAGTTAACAATGAAGTCAGATTACAGTAAACTTACTTAATCCCTTTCGTTTTCGTATCTGAACAATAGACTTACGGAAACTGAAAAGATAAAACGACCCCTGGTATATAAATGTCCCATTCCACAGCTCCATAGGTCTCAATGACAATAATTATTAAGACAACTTTTCTTCTCTTTCTTTGCCTGTGTTTTTACAGGAATCTGTCAGACAACTCTATTACGAAGGTGGAACAAGGAACATTTGATGGCCTGAAAAATTTGGCATTTTTGTAAGTATTCTGAAATGTTTCTCTCTTGCCGAGAAGTGTAATAATGCTATACTGAAGCCAAAGAAAAAAATACTAGTTTTAACCATACAAAAGAATTGATTTTGTAATTTCTCGTTTTTGTTTGTCTTCCCGAATAAGGAACAAGAATGAAATAATAGAAACAGTGACATTTTAAAAACTTGAATGTGCTATCGTATGTTTAAGTTAGCATCGCATACATTTTAAAGTTTTACCTTGGCAGAATTATAAAATGCATGCGTGAATAGTGCTTGACGTTTAAGGAGTGTTCGACTTATATTAAAAGAATAGCATGCAACATGAGTGAACAATAATAGGTTAAACAATATCAAAGTACATATTTGATTTGAGATTTTGCTTATATTATCTTACTGAAATCAAATTTCTGTATTTCTATACCTATCATAAAGTCGACGGATATTAATATTTACAGAGAACATGCATGGTGAATATTTATAATAGAACGCTGACATAGAAACAAACTAGAACATCTGTATTTGGTGTAGTTTAATAATACTTCAGAGAGTTATTATTTCTATTCTTTTTTAATTTATTAAAGTATCTCAAACATCACATCAGCTTGAATAATGACTCGTCAAAGCAAACATTGTTAATTTCAAGACAATAATTGATCGTGGGTGAAACATTCCAAATGTAATAGTTCATCGACCGGCAAAAGAAAAGGAATATTCATAATGTTCATGAAACTTATTTTTTGAATAGAAATAAATGAACCGAAAGCATTGCGCTAAACGTGCGATACCCTTGACAAATTGTAACGTTTATTCAAAAGTATACACGGTACAAAAACAATTAACGTAATCTTAAAGATATTAATGTTTTACAGCTCAAACTGTAATATCTTTGATATGTTTCGTGTCTTTTGGGAACGGTTCGCATATTTGATTGTCGTTTCATGTATTTTTATTAAAGGTATAAAAAATTGTCACAGATTCGTAAGATACATTGTATCTATTATCTAGCGGGTCTAAGGAATGAAACAACGAGTTTCTCCCATTACACAGCACTGAAAGGCAATTAAAAACCAAATACAGCAGGTGATAATATTATTGATCTATATCACCCTCCTTTCTGAAGCTTTGTGCTTTCATAGGTAATATGAAAGATATGTCTACCATATCCAAAATCTCAAAGATCTCGATTTCAGAACTTTATGTTGAAGACCTTAAAGCCGAATTTATACTAATTTACATCGCTGAGCGATAGCGATTGGTTTCTAGCTAATGAGATAGCTTGCTTTTTGTTGCATTTGGTAAAGCGCGCTACCTTATTGGTCAAATACCAATCGCTAGTCGCGCATCGATGGAGTATAAGTTCACCTTTAAACATGCAATTAAAGGTAACGTCGCGATGCATATGCCGACAGCATTTTGGCCAAATCGGAGAACATGCCACGCAAAACAAATCACCTGTTAAATGCCCGTGGGTTAATTCCATATATGGGAATATAGACACGGTATTTCTTGACCTTTTGGTATCTTTTTTGAATGTTTCTTTTCCTGTTTTCCAATTCAAGGCTAAATTATAGTGGCCGTTATAGCGTTCAGTCTAATCAATTCGTTTGTAACATATCTCCCGTACTCATGTTTGCTAGCCTATTAAAGGGGCATGGAGTGAAATGTAAAACTAGACCACATTTAAAGTCAACAATCGTGATAACCAAAGTGAAATAAAATCTAATTAGAGTCGCATGTCTTCCAATTTCACTTCATCGTAACACGTATATGAAACTATGCGAGGAATGCACTGTGTCTACAAAAAGTGCTGAAAATTTACTATTGAGGAAGTTTCAAAATGGACTTTTCACAAAAATACTGTGCACCATAACTACTTTCGCTTTTCCTAGTTTCTCACATATTTGGAAATATGCTTTATCTAGACGAACTGTCGACGAGGGAAATAACCATTTTCAGAACAAGCTATTTGTTTAAATGATAGGTATAGGTGATACTTTGTTGCAGCAGTTAGACGTACATAAAGTGTCTGGTTATCACTTTAGAGAGATCATTTCACCTTAATGCTGTCCCCATAGTCTAGGATTCTTAGCTTCAACCTTCTAACAACACAGTCTAAATTGTAACAATGCATTGTCTGCGTCAAAAGATTCCCACAACGTCCCAAAGTCATGTCTGGTGGAATGCTATTTACATCATTGATTACTTTTGTCGGTTTCGTATCATGGTCCCTGAGGTTAACATGTCTGGTCTTTTATGTCGAGTTTGGTTTTGTTGATATCGTGAGATAAACCTGCAAACATGCTAAAGATCAGTTTCAAGCTTGTTAGTCTCATTTTTGTAAAAATTATAAGAGTTTTGGTCGTCAAGCATTTTTATGTGGCGTTTAAAGCAAGTCTTCTTACTCAGATTTCCACCATTGTGTTCTTAACCGCAAGGCGCTTCTTTAGATAGAGCGGTCAGACTATTTTGCGTGAATTTAGCCGAATTTTTTAAAGCCATAATGTACGATCTTATAATATGAAATTGGTTAAATTTTTTTCATATTTGTAATGTTTACACATGTCCCAACTTGCACCTAAATGGAATCGGCCAAATTTGTTGTCTTTGTAGGTCAACAGAGCAAAGTTCGACATATTATCATAATTTATAAAATTATGATAATATGTCCTCCCATAGAACTGCATGTTAAATGGCCAAAATAACCAGTAGGGTTTCTTTCTCTTACCTTATTTCAACTTAAAATGGACAGCAACCCTTCCCGGCAGTTATTACTAATATTATTTCAACATTTTGAATAATGAATAACAAAATTAAACTTTGACGGAAATCGTACATTAAGGCTTTAAGTTTAATATCCTTAAGTGATGTCCTTTCTGTCTGATTGCCTCGTCTAAAGTCTTTAGTAATATCCAAGAAACACTTTGGTTAGATAGAGATGTACCCAGTTTTATTTGCTCTATTAACCTAATTTCCGAATGCTGCTTACTAAGCAAATGTACCTTCTCCACTATTCAAATACTATCAGATATAATATATAGCCTATATGTGATTACATTGAGACACGTGGATTGTGAAGGAAAGAAAAAATAATCTCCTTGCTATTTGTAACTTATAAATAGTACGTTTTAATTACAATCAGTAAATTGGATAACACTCCTGTTGAGGAGTTTCAGGTAGCTTACTATGTTTTCGTAGTTTGATTCAAATTTACAAGATTGTGAACGTAAGCCAAGCACCGAGAAATTTATGAAACGTTAATAATGTTATCTCTCTCTAGCTCTCTTTATGTATTTGTATTAATCTATTTATATTTCGAAACTTCATGGATTTAGAATATGCTTTGCAATTTGATATAAACATATACCAAAAAGTAATTACCCCCCCCCCCCCTTTATTATGAGATATTAACTCACAATCTATGCATCAAGAACTTTCTGTTGAAGACCTTAAAGCTGAATTTATACTAATTTACCTCGCTGAGCGATAGTGATTGGTATCTAGCTAATTTGTTTTTGTTGCATTGGGTAAAGAACGCTACCTCATTGGTCAAATACCAATCGCTAGTCGCACAGCGATGGAGTATAAGTTTTGTCTGGTTTCTTATGTCGCGTTTGGTTTTTTGATATCGTGAGATAAACTTGTAAACATGCTAAAGATCAGTTTCAAGCTTGTAAGTCTCATTTTTTGTAAAAATTATAAGAGTTTTGGTCGTCAAGCATTTTTATGTGGCGTAAGCAAGTCTTCTTACTCAGATTTCCACCATTGTGTTCTTAACCGCAAGGCGCTTCTTTAGATAGAGCGGTCAGACTATTTTGCTTGAATTTAGCCGAATCTTTTAAGTTTAATATCCTTAAGTGATATTCTTTCTGTCTGATTGCCTCGTCTAAAGTCTCTAATAATATCCAAGAAACACTATTTGGTTAGATAGAGATGTACCCAGTTTTATTTGCTCTATTAACCTAATTTCCGAATGCTGCTTACTAAGCGAATGTACCTTCTCCACTATTCAAATACTATCAGATATAATATATAGCCTATATGTGATTACATTGAGACACGTGGATTGTGAAGGAAAGAAAAAAATAATCTCCTTGCTATTTGTAACTTATAAATAGTACGTTTTAATTACAATCAGTAAATTGGATAACACTCCTGTTGAGGAGTTTCAGGTAGCTTACTATGTTTTCGTAGTTTGATTCAAATTTACAAGATTGTGAACGTAAGCCAAGCACCGAGAAATTTATGAAACTTCAATAATGTTATCTCTCTCTAGCTCTCTTTATGTATTTTTATTAATCTATTTATCTTTCAAAACTTCATGGATTTAGAATATGCTTTGCAATTTGATATAAACATATACCAAAAAGTAATTATTTTTTTTTATTATGAGATATTAACTCACAATCTATGCATCAAAATTTAAAACTGAAATAGCAAAAGGAAACCCAGTTTTGTTTTGCAAATGTTGATGCCTCATTTGTCTTAAGGGGTGGGGTATGAACGTTTGGACAGTATTTATTAATGGGACATTAGAGCACATCAGACATATCAAATTGCATTCTGAATACGAAGAATGAAATTTGCAATGTAATACACATTTTATGGCAAATGATTGAAAATTGATATTTTTGATATTTAACAGTACTAAAGTAAACTTTATAAATCTAAAACGCGGTTCAGCGGTAGTGTACCGGCTACGTCGGCATCCACTACTCAAAATATTAGCCAGCCCATTAATTATGACACAATATTGATAGGCAAAAGAGAATTAAAATGCTGTCTTTTATTCTCCTATTAACTATATCTATATAGGACAACGTTTCCATTATTGGGCTAATCTATACTGTTTAGTCCAAAAAGTAAATGGAACTCGTTATTTGTAAATTAATCCGTAATGTTATTATTTTTCAATCACTCGCAATTTCATATCTCATATCATATTATGGTGAGGCATATCTACCTTCACCTTTACAAACTGTGAATTCTAACGGAATTAAGACGTCTTCAAAGTAGCCTTATCTTGCTCATCCAAGGCCCATAATTCCATAATTCGTATTTCATCATCTTTTCAAAAGATACGCGCATACCCAATCCACGGAAAGAATGACATTATTTCGACTATTATATATTGCTATGAATCATGGGACATGGACACGTCGTTGGTGACAACCTTCAATTTCTCGATATAATACCAACATAAGTACACCATGACGTCCCAAAACCGATTAATTTACGGGATTTCTCTTTAATATGATAGCATGTGCATATCTCACAACTGGATTTATTTTCGCAATATACCCTAGGGGGTATAACAGTGCTATTCGCATGTCACTTTTGGATACAGTTACATCTGAACCGCAAATATCAAGATCAAGTAAGATACTACATTTTCATACACTCCTAGACAGTGAGAACCAATCAGAGCCTCTGTTAGTAAATTACTAGCCGTGCATAAGTATTGTATAATTGTATGGGCGCGCACTCCGCGTAGTACCCGCGGTTTTTTCGGACGCGTTCATTTTTAAATTGCGGGTGGATGCATTTATATTTGCTTGCCTTTTCCAACATTTTTAGTCACAATTTCGTTATAAAAATAGCAAAAATCACGAGATTTTTTTCTCACGTATGAAATAAATAAATTAATAAATGCGTATCAATTGTTGCTCGAGAAATTGCACAAATAAATGCACTTGTACTGAGAGGTTAATGCGTCTAATGCACTCCCCCCCATATGGATGGTGCAAATCTATAGGATCGGACTGAATCTGGATTCACTTGTCCCGCTTAGATATCTTCAATATGGCTTTCTTGATTCGTCCGTTGCTCAATCTAGATAACCAATGATAACGTCGATGCCTAGAATAATGCATCTTATTATGGTACATCCGGCCATGATTGTGCCCCATTAACACACACAAAGCAAAATAGATTGCGATTTTTGAACAAGATATCATCCTACCAGACACGAACTATTGTTGACCTTTCTAGGCAAGATTGTCTCCTTTACCCTTGTAGCTGAATATAGCTTGTTGCAGAGATCAGAACAAATGCATAGCAAGCTATTAACAAACAGCATGGACCATAACACAAAATACCCAGGATAACCTGAAGGTTTCAACATTTGCTGACAAGGCAACCAAGAGACGGCAAAAGTACAATGTGAAATAATAAGAATTCAAATTATGTTTAAATATCTTGTATAGCTTTAGACGTTTCTAAAAACCTCATGGATATGTACACTTAGTACTTCTTAGTACTAAGTGTACATAAGTGTAAAGTGTAAAGTGAGGGGGGTAAAGTGTACTTTACTTCTTATTTTTGTTTTTTCTTCCATTTAAAAAATTGCTTGAATTAATCTCCTCAGCTTTCATGTGCGATATATAGTATATATACGTGATTATATGTTAAGAAATTTTAATTTGTTTTACACTTATGTTCTGGATGTTCTTTACCCATTGGATTTTTTCTGCTTAGTTCTTTATAAATGTATGTAGGGGTGTGTGTATGTGGGAGGTGTTAGTGGGGTGCGTTTGTTAATACTTCCAAACGAGGACCTACATATGGATACACACCATACAACCGAGGACACACCTCCGGCTGAGGACGTCCTCGGTTTCTTACTATGATCAGGACAACATACATTATACACGAATGCATATAAGGTCTATTATAGGGGGTATTGGACAGGTCACGGTTGGATAGTAAGTTGTCTGGTTTGTGTGTGTGACGTCCACGGTGTGTTGATTTTACAAAACGGGTGTTTGAGTCCTCGGTTAAATAGTATTAAATCATATGAGAATGAGGTCCTAAATTATGCAACTTAGGCCGTTATGTTAAGAGGGTGTTTGTTTCAGGCCTTTTGGCCTTCTGAGCATCTCCTCATTCAAATGTGTATTTATTGTTTTTGTTGTATTTTTGTGTTTTTTAATGAAAATAAAGATTGATTAATCGATTGATCAACGTAGCAAAGGTGTGCGAATTCAACCGCTCAAAACACTAATATTTGATAAAAACATGCCGTGTGACTATATAATTATGCTTATCTGAAACCTAGGGCGATTGATAAATTAACCGAGAACACAATTTTTTTCAAAATACACTATGTGTCTGACACCCTCAGCTTTTGCCATCATTCTGACAGGCCCGTGGCCCGGGAGCCCCGGTGGGTTCAGTTTGTATTTAAAGGTAGGCCGTATTACCGTTCCAGGATTTGAAAATGACCCCTATTTCACGGGGAATCGAGGACATTTGCAGTAATTTTACCCCTATTTTGCGCGAAATCAAGGAATATTTGCCCCCAAATACCTCCCCAATTTTTATCATTTTGAGGACGCATTTTCATTTCACCCCTTATCACGAGGAATCGAGGACATTTTTCCGAAATAAATACCCCTATTTTTACCATTTCAAGGATGCTTTTGAATTTTCCCCCCATTTCAAGGGGAAATGAGGGCAATAACGAAAACTGTAGCGGTAAAACGCGGACGAAAGTCCTAGAAATACACCCTATTTTTCATTTCAAGGACAATTTTGCTCCAAAACACCCCTAATTTGGACAATCGCGAACAGTTTTGTCTTCGAAAATTCCGCGGACATTTCTTGAAAAATACCCCTAATTTGAACCATCATGCGTACACATCGTCAGTGAAGACTGAACCCACCGGGCCGGGAGCATCTACAAAAAGTCTTTTCAGGACAAAAAAGTCTAAGAAGGTCCAAATAATGCAATATGGTAAATGTTAGGGTTTATTTTCTGTAAATAATGACGCTGTAAATAGCCATTTGTAAGTTTACAGAACGAGCTATTTGCAATTTGTTTTATAAAATATGACCAGTTGATTATTATTTGAATTGTTCTAAAACAAATCCAGTAAAATAGGTGATGTTGACATACCTCTCAATGACGTTTCGTGCTGTGTCACAGCACTTTCTCAAATTGAATGACCAGCTTTGACCTTAGACGTCTGTTGCTTCCTGTTGGTAGCTGACGTAGGTGGCGCTGTTAGTAGCTGATCATAGATGTGCGGAAGGAAGTAGTTTCCACAATCCCTGTTGAGAGTGTTAGCCTGCCCCCACTTTCGTATCCAAATTGATTCCTTTATATGCCTTCTTTTTCTGTTGGTTTCAATGTCTTTTATCTTGGCTTCGTCCCAACCGATCACGTGATTGTCTTCAGCGACATGGTCCGTGAGAGCGGATTTTCTAGGGGCGCTTTCAACCGATGTTTTTCTTTGTGCCCTGGTGTAGGGTTTTTCCGAAGCTGCGTCTGATTCAGATTTGTGCTCTTTCATTCTCGTAGATTTGAAGTTTCACCGATGTAAGATTTTGGGCAACCTAAGCAAGGGATTTCATAAACACAATCAGCTGTCGTTTTGACGTCCCGCTTATCTTTAGGATGAACAAGATGGTTTCTGAGTGTTTTGTGTGGCTTGAAATTTGCTTGGTAACCGTGCTTCTTAAAGATTCTCTTTGTCTTTTCCGAGAGACCCTGTTTGTACAGGAGACACACAAAGCCGCGGCTTTTTGTTTGCGACTGATCTTTAACTACTGGCTTGCTCGGTTTTTGAACAGATTTAAATGCCCACTCCGGGTATCCACAGCGAGAAAGCGCTTCCTTTATTCTCGTTTCCTCCAACTCTCTATCTTTCTCCTCGGTGACAACTTTATCTTTCCTGTCCATAAGAGTCCGGATTACACTGAGTTTGTGTTGTAGGGGGTGGTGCGATTGGAAATGCAGATATTGATCTGTATGTGTCGCTTTTCTGTAAACTAAGAGTCTAATTGAACCGTTGGGTTTTTTGACTATTAGTGTATCCAAGAAAGGAATTTGCTTGTTTTCTTCCGTTTCAAAGGTGAACTTAATATTGCCGGTTTTGTCTATTTGATTTAGATGCTCTGTGAGAGGTTCTGCGGATCCTTTGTTAACAATTTCCAGCACGTCATCCACGTAACGTTTCCATAGCCTAGGTTTTATGTCAAGGGGGCTGTGACGAGCGCTTCTTGTTCAAGCCACTCCATGTACAAGTTCGCTACAATCGGGCTGACCGGCGAACCCATAGCTGTGCCAAACCGTTGTTGATATATTTGGCCCCGGAAGGAAAAGTAGGTGGTGGTTAGTGCAAACTCAAGAACTTCCATGATGTCGTCTATGGAAAGCTTAGTCCTTTCATTAAGCGTGTTGTCATCTTCCAGTCGCTTCCTAATGATCTTTAAAGAATCGCTGACCGGGGTGTTAGTGAAGAGTGATACTACATCGTGAGACATAAACTCTTCTCCTTCGTCAACTAGAATCTCTAGACCCTCCGCTAGGTCTTTAGAATTGACTACGTGGTGTTGGGTCTGACCTACCAAAGGACCTAAAATACGAGCCAGTTCTTTTGAGGTCTCGTACATGATGGAACCACAATAATCGACAATAGGTCGTAACGGGGTACCAGGTTTATGTATTTTAGGTGTACAATACATACGCGGCGTGTTCTCTGCAGTGGGGTACAGTTTCCAGTACTCGCTAACTCGCTGAAGACAATCACGTGATCGGTTGGGACGAAGCCAAGATAAAAGACATTGAAACCAACAGAAAAGAAGGCATATAAAGGAATCAATTTGGATACGAAAGAGGGGGCAGGCTAACACTCTCAACAGGGATTGTGGAAACTACTTCCTTCCGCACATCTATGATCAGCTACTAACAGCGCCACCTACGTCAGCTACCAACAGGAAGCAACAGACGTCTAAGGTCAAAGCTGGTCATTCAATTTGAGAAAGTGCTGTGACACAGCACGAAACGTCATTGAGAGGTATGTCAACATCACCTATTTTACTGGATTTGTTTTAGAACAATTCAAATAATTTTCAATGGACAATCCTGATGAATCTATTTGCGGATGACCAGTTGATACTTTGTTGGAGCAGCTTTAGTCATAACATTGTACTTTAAGGTCTCTGGTTACACCTTTAAAGAGATAGTTTCATCTTGATTCTGTCCCCACAGTATGTGTTTCATAGTTTCGATCTCCAAACAACATAGTCTTAACTGTAACCATGCATTATCTACATCAAAAGATTCCCGAAACGTCCCAAAGTCATGTCTGGTCGAGCATTATTTACATCATTGATTACTTTCGTCGGTATCGTATGTATCATGGTCCCTGGGGTTAAAATGCCTGGACTCTTATGTCGCGTTTGGTTTTGCTGATGATCGTTAGATAAATCTGCAAATATGCTAAAGGTCATATTTAAGCTTGTCATAAAGTTTCATCTTTGGATATTTGGATGGGTTTTCAACCATTCTATTAAGTGGTGTAAACTAAATCTTTCACAGAACACAAGTCTTATTCTGAGTTGTCTCCCATTGTGTTCTTAACCGTAAGGCACTTCCTCAAGTAGAACGGCTAGACTGTTTTGTATGATTTTAGATGAATCTTTTACGTTTAATATCCTTTTAAGATATCCTTTCTGTCTGATGCATTACCCCGTCTTGAGTCTCATATCCTAGTAATATGATGGAAAAATTTGCTCTATTAGCCTGATTTCCGAATTATGCTTTCTAAACGAATGTACAGTCTCCGCCATTCAAATTATGAGCTATTTTGTGATATGCATTAAATTGAGACACGTGGGTTATGAAGGAAAGAAAAAACCTCGTTGCTATCTGTAACTTATAAATAGTATGTTTAATTAAAATTGTTGAGAAATTTCACGTAGCATACTTTGTTTTCGTGTTTTGATTCAAATTTACAAGATTGCTCGAGAAATTGTACAAATAACGCACTTGTACTGAGAGGTTGATGCGTCTAATGCACTCCCCCTTCGGGGCTCGTGCATTAGACGCATCAACATCTCTGTACGCGTGCATTATTTTGTACAATTTCACTTCCAACAAGTGATACGCATTTTTTAACCTAATATAGACTTAATATGGATGGTGCAAATCTATTGGATCGGAATGAATCTGGATTCACTTGTCCCGCGTAGATATCTTCAATATGACTTTCTTGATTCGTCCGTTGCTCAATCTAGATAACCAATGATAACGTCGATGCCTAGAATAATGCCATCTTCTTATGGTACATCCGGCCATGATTGTGCCCCATTAACATACACAAAGCAAAATAGATTGCGATTTTTGAAAAAGATATCATCCTACATTCCTACCAGACACGAACTATTGTTGACCTTTCTAGGCAAGGTCTCCTTTACCCTTGTAGCTTAATATAGCTTGTTGCAGAGATCAGAACAAATGCATAGCAAGCTGTTAACAAATATCATGGACCATAATACAAAATACCCAGGATAACCTGAAGGTTTCAACATTTGCTGACAAGGCAACCAAGAGACGGCAAAAGTACAATGTGAAATAATAAAAATTCAAATTATGTTAAAATATCTTGTATAGCTTTAGACGTTTCTAAAAACCTCATGGATATGTACACTTAGTACTTCTTAGTACTAAGTGTACATAAGTGTAAAGTATTTTTTGTTTTTTCTTCCATTTAAAAATTGCTTGAATTAATCTCCTCAGCTTTCATGTGCGATATATAGTATATATACGTGATTATATGTTAAGAAATCTTAATTTGTCTTACACTTATGTTCTGGATGTTCTTTACCCATTGGATTTTTTCTGCTTAGTTCTTTATAAATGTATGTAGGGTGTGTGTATGTGGGAGGTGTTAGTGGGTGTGCGTTTGTAAATACTTCCAAACGAGGACCTACATATGGATACACACCATACAACCGAGGACACACCTCCGACCGAGGACGTCCTCGGTTTCTTACTATGATCAGGACAACATAAATTATGCAAGAATGCATATAGGGGGGTATTGGACAGGTCACGGTTGGATAGTAAGTTGTCTGGTTTGTGTGTGTGACGTCCACGGTGTGTCGATTAAAACGGGTGTTTGAGTCCTCGGTTAAATAGTATTAAATCATATGCAGAATGATGTCCTCGTTTGGAGGTATTTACAAGTAGGGGTATCTCATGATCTGTGTGTGTATGTATGTAATTAGATAAATTATGCAACTTAGGCCGTTATGTTAAGAGAGTGTTTGTTTCAGGCCTTTTGGCCTTCTGAGCATCTCCTCATTCAAATGTGTATTTATTGTTTTTGTTGTATTTTTGTGTTTTTGAATGAAAATAAAGATTGATTAATTGATTGATCAACGTAGCAAAGGTATGCGAATTCAACCGCTCAAAACACAATTATATGATCTTAAAGTACTAATATTTGATAAATACATGCCGTGTGGCTATATAATTATGCTTATCTGAAACCTAGGGCGATTGATAAATTAACCGAGAACACACTTTTTGGTCAAAATACACTATGTGTCTGACACCCTCAGCATTTGCCATCATTCTGACAGGCCCGTAGCCCGGGAGCATCAACAAAAAGTCTTTTCAGAACAAAAAAAAAAGTCTAAGAAGGTCCAAATAATGCAATATGGTAAATGTTATGGTTTATTTTCTGTAAATAAATGAGATATATACTTTCAGGTTTACGGGTAACATGCTATGGTGGTTCCACAAAATAAATGGTTGATATACATTGCGAACAGTCGACGCTGTAAATAGCCATTTGTAAGTTTACAGAACGAGCTATTTGCAATTTGTTTTATAAAATAAGACCATGCTCAAACAATACGTAGTTGATACTTTGTTGGAGCAGCTTTAGTCAAAACATTGTATTTAAGGTCTCTGGTTACACCTTTAAAGAGATCGTTTCATCTTGATTCTGTCCCCACAGTATGTGTTTCATAGTTTCGATCTCCAAACAACATAGTCTTAAGTGTACCCATGTATTATCTACATCAAAAGATTCCCGAAACGTCCCAAAGTCATGTCTGGTCGAGCATTATTTACATCATTGATTACTTTCGTCGGTATCGTATGTATCATGGTCCCTGGGGTTAAAATGCCTGGACTCTTATGTCGCGTTTGGTTTTGCTGATGATCGTTAGATAAATCTGCAAATATGCTAAAGGTCATATTTAAGCTTGTCATAAAGTTTCATCTTTGGATATTTGGATGGGTTTTCAACCATTCTATTAAGTGGTGTAAACCAAATCTTTCACAGAACACAAGTCTTATTCTGAGATGTCTCCCATTGTGTTCTTAACCGCAAGGCACTTCTTCATGTAGAACGGCTAGACTGTTTTGTATGATTTTAGATGAATCTTTTACGTTTAATATCCTTTTAAGATATCCTTTCTGTCTGATGCATTACCCCGTCTTGAGTCTCATATCCTAGTAATATGATGGAAAAATTTGCTCTATTAGCCTGATTTCCGAATTATGCTTTCTAAACGAATCACAGTCTCCACCATTCAAATTATGAGCTATTATGTGATATGATGCATTAAATTGAGACACATGGGTTATGAAGGAAAGAAAAAACCCTCGTTGCTATTTGTAACTTATAAATAGTATCTTTAATCAAAATTGTTGTGAAATTTCAGGTAGCATACTTTGTTTTCGTGTTTTGATTCAAATTTACAAGATTGTGAATGCAAGCCATGTACCGAGCTAGACAATTATGAAACTCAGCAATAATATTATCTCTCTCTAGCTCTTTTTATTTATTTTATTAACTTATTTATCTTTCAAGACTTCAAGGTTATGAAATATTCTTACTAATTTGATATACACAGTATAGTTGTTCTTCTCTAAATGCTATTTTCTTTTTGCTTCCATAAAAATACATGTTTAAGTTCGAAGGACAAATAAATACTTTCTAGAAGATGTGTATAAGCTTATATGTGATGCGATCAAGCAAAATCATTCGGAACTCGGAAATATTGATTTTGAGATATAGCCAAACAAAGGAAATATTTCCTTTTGTTTCTTTTTGTTTTGGATTTAATTACTCATATCTTTGGAACTGTTTGTTCAATGGAAATGGAGTTTCTGCAAAATACAGCTTTGTAAATGCATTTAACTAACCTATAAGAAACTGAAAATTTAATATTTCCGAGTTCCGACTGATTTTGCCTGATCGCATCACATATTAGCATTCCATTGTATGACTTAATAAATAGGTTATAGAGTTTCGAGTATTGGGCTAATCTCTTTCCCGATACAGTTTGGTCTAAAAAATATAGGAAACTCGCCATTCGTAAATGACTCCGTAATTGTATTTTTCAGTCACTTTCAATTTAAATTTAATATCTCATAGTATGGTGCTGCATCTCTATCTGCACCTAAACAAACTGTGAATCCTAACAGAATTAAAATATCTCCAAAGTAGCTTTATCATGCTTATCCAAGGCCCATAATTTTCATCATCATTTCAAAAGCTACGCTTACGACACAACCCAATAAGCCAATAAGAATGTATATCGAGATTATTGCATACTATTTTGCTATGAATCATGGGATACGGACAAGTCGTTTTTAAAAACTTTCAACTTCTCGATTTAATGCCCACAAAAGTAAACCATGACTTTGCAAAGTCGATTAATTTAAGGAATTTTCTTTTTAAAATGGTAGCATATCTCACAACTTGATTTAGCAATATACCCAAAGGGGTATTATTCGCATATCGCTTTGGATACAGTTCTATCTGAACCGCCCATATCAAGATCAAGACTACATTATGTATCCTCTTAATATGGATGATGCATATCTATCGGGATGAATCTGGACTTTCTTGGTTTGTCCGTAGCACAATCCAGATAACGCCAATGCCTAGAATAATGCCATATCTTATTACCCCCGGTCACCATGGTCACGATTGTTCCCATCAATATACAAAGTATATTGTGATTTATGACAAAGATATCATCCTACCAGACACGAACTATTGTTGACCTTTCTAGTCAAGATTGTCTCCTTTCCCCCTTGGTGCTGAATATAAGTAGAACTAGTGGCAAATGGTGGTCATAGACCACAAACCTAGCTGGGGGCATATTGGTGTTTTAGAGGTATCTGACCCCTGCAAAATGTTCCAAAAATGTTCCCCTGGTCATGAGGTTTGGCGTCACCGAGTTTGAGTCCCATACTCCTTACAGACGCCGAGAAAATTAAATTAAAATTAAAGATTTGACCCAGATAACCTTTGACCTAACCACTGCACAGCGTTCCAAAGTGTTCCCCTGGTCAGTAAGTTTCTTGTCACAAGAGTTTGAGCCCCGTATCAGGGCCATGACACTCTATTCACGTGGTTTCTTTTCCAACGCTAAAAGATTACGAATTTTGGTGGTTTGTAAATGAAAAGTGTCCGCACTATCGATTGATTACGTAACTGTTATGAATAATTTATTAGTTTTTCAATGCAATCGCCTCGACCCATTAATACATATTATCTGTATTTATCAAAGTACTTGGAATAGCAATCTGGTGAGTTCACTGAACTACGCCCAAATACTGATGGAGTTTTAATGGCGCTAATCCTCTCCATACACAGATGAACAAATACAATAGGAGAAGGTCAACACATATGACCTCCTATATGACATGTTATATGAGATGTACAACAACCTGAATATCATAAAGATCAGTGTTCGTTTGTGCATATGAACTGCATATTTACAATACTAAATATTACTCGTTATATATTATGTCAAATATTGGTATTATGACAACACGGTATATACATTGTATATAAAACGACTAATAGATCCTACTATCATGGCGTCAGGTCATTGGTTCATCATATCCCGTATGTTTCTTAAAATTCATTCATATTTGAGACAAATTTCTGTGCCCATTTTATAGGCGTACAGGTGGATCCGTTTTTTTTGTCATTTTCATTTCTTTTTGATGAAAGAATTAAGGTTTTCCACTGCACGGAGGCCACTATGTGATACTAATTTAATGCTGTTTGTAAATGAATGCGGATTCCCGGTTGTTGTTTTTCCAAGGTGTGACAACTGTCCACCCATCCAGACAACATCATCACATAATAAAACGTCTGTATTTGTACGATGAGTAAATATTAAACTGAACTTTGCCTTGGAACATTGTGTAAGACGGTGTAAGATTTTGTGGGCGCCTCAACATTATTATCCTCTTTGTATCCGTAAATGACATGGCATAGACTGTGTGAATTCTATGAAGACTACTTATACATGGGGTCATATCCATGGACACAAGTAACGATAATTGACAACACGATACGCGACTGTATTTAGGGAGGCTAACCACTAATAATTAATAATGCCGGGTAGGGCCTACTCCTGGGCGACTCGTGTGGGCAAGGACGCTTAGGACGGTGACCAAATGAGTCTCAAATTTCACCGGGGAGGGGAGGGGCACTCAAGTATGATAATGTAGACCTATACGCATGTGTGGCCAACTTTTTTAAACACCCCCCTAAAACGAGTTTTACCCTACCAGCAAATTTAGGATCAATAGGCCTAAGCTAACTTTATACACTAAAGGAAGATTTGGATGAGAAAACGGACATTTTGATGAGAAACGGTCAAAATGGTGAGAATTTAAATTTTCTCATTCTTTTGGATGAGAAACTTCCTGGTGTGTGTGTCAATCATTATTGTCTTATTAAAATCCGGGACTTTGGTTGACCTGCTAGACTCCAGCACATGTTAATGACGCAAAGACAGTTGTGGTAACAATGGTCGCAGACCTGCAAAAAAGCTCAAAAACAGATAGTAATGAAACCAGTTTTTATTTTCCTTGCTCTAGCGAGTTCACAGAGAAGGTGTTTCTAGTACAATGCAGCGTCGGACTCTAGCTGAGAGCGTAGCCTGAGTCCAAACGGACTCCAAGAAGGGCTCTCCATACACAAATGAACAAACACAAAGGAAAGTAGTCTCCTCCGTGACCAGCTTGATTTCGATGGAGCGAAACCAAATTGGCTGCAGAGGAGACGGGTAATTTTGCCATGCAAATGAGGTGAGTGCCCTCTCAAGAATAACTACTCTCTGCCCGTATCCCTTACAGATGTCCAGAAAATGCATTTCGAAAATTTGACCTCTGCATGACCTTTGACCTGACCCCTGTAAAATGTTCCCCTGATCATGAGATTTGTTGTCACTGATATTGAGCCCCACACCCCTTACAGATGTTGAGATAAGGCAATTGTAAGATTTTACCCCCTTAATGACCTTTGACCCCAATTCTGAGTGCAAGGTATGGGCACTGGGTAAAGCCGATGCACGTGTGTAAGTGACGTCATTGTGCTATGTAATATGTGGCAGAAGAAGCATTTTGAAGGTATTTGGTTATATACCAAAAATGCCCCTTTAATGACATTTGATCCCAATTCTGTTTGCACCCTATGGGCACTGGATATAGCCGATACATATGTGCAAGTTACGTAATTGTAGGGTGTAACATGTAGGAGGAGAATCATTTTGAAATTTTTGTTGCCAGAAGAAAGAAAGAAAGAAAGAAAGAAGAATCGGAGAGCATTACAGTACCTAGTAAACCCCCAGCTAGGTAAAGAAAGAAGAATCGGAGAGCATTACAGTACCTAGCTGGGGGTGTAAACCCCCCAGCTAGGTAATGACGATTTAGGTACACGATAACTACAGCATAGGTAAGCAATTATGGTCATCATAAAAGTACGATCGACTTAAGAAACTTTTTTCTTATTTTTTTACATTTTGGTCTATTTCCGATTCTAGGCATCATTTTGTGCAAATAGGTGTGTGTGAATTTTGAAAAGTCCATTTTGATGCCTTATATTGTCAATATCTCAAAAAATAACGCCAATATAAAAAAAAACGGTTTTTGGAATGGTGCCCCAAGATTAAGAAAAAAACAAAACAAAACATTTTGGAAAGGGCGTTTTTTTGTTATGATGTACTGAACAAAAATTGCCAAATATTCACTTTATTGTGATTTTCTTCATAATTGTTTTTTTTACACCAAATCTGTATTTATATTGAGATTCATTGATGTCTTGCCTGTATAAAAATGTATACTTTTATATGTCTTGCGTGAATAATTACAAAGTTATGGCACTTTTACTACATGCATGTCTGAGAATACACGGCCACCTTAAAGTACTACCGTATTCTTTTGGTAAAAAAAATATGTGCCTATCAAAAACCTAAGGCGATTGATAAAACTACACTATGTGTCTGAAACCTTCAGCTATTGCTATCATTCTGACAGTTCCGTAGCCTAAATGGATAAAATATATTCTGCTTCAAAATGTTAAAGGTCCAAATAATCATAAAAATGCAATAAATAAAAGTACAATATTAAGATTTGTTGTTTGTAAATTAATGATATAATTTCATACCTTTAAGTTGGACAGGTAATATGGAATGGTGGCTGCACAAAATGTGGTGGGCAATTCCTTTTTATCATTTCATTTCACCTTGATGCTGTCCACATAGTCTGTTTATATAAAAGTTTCGATCTCCAAACAACATACCGTAGTCTAACCCGGCAGTTTAACTTGTAACAATGCACTGTCTACATCAAAATATTCCCAAAACGTCCCAAACTCATATCTGGTGGCGCGGACGTTTTCAATCATTGATTGCTTTCGTCGGTATTATGTAGCATGGTCCATAAGGTTAAAATGTCTGGACTCTTATTATCGTGTTTGGTTTTGTTGATGACCGTGAGATAAATCTGTAAACATGCTTAAAGTCATAATGTTTGTACGATCTTATGATATGAAATTGGTGGGTTTTTTTTCAAACCTGATTTTGTGGCATATTTGTAATGTTTGCACATAACCCAACTTGCACCTAAATGGAATCAGCCCGTTTGTAGGTCAACAGAGCAAACTTCGACATAGTGTCATTATTGATATTATGTCCTCCTATAGAACTGCGTGTTAAACGGCCAAAATAACCAGCAGGGTTTCTTTCACTTTACCTTGTAATTTCAGCTCAAAATGGACAGAAACCCTTCCCGATAATTATTATTACTGGCATTATTTCAGCATTTTGAGTAAATAATAACAAGTTTAAAATTTGAAGGGAATCGTACATTAAGGCTTTAAGGTCAGTTTAAACTTGTCATAAAGTTACATTTTTGCAAGAATTAGAAGAGGTTTGGTCGTCAAGCATTGCTCTGTGGTGTAAACTACTGTTAACAAAACACAAATCGCCTTAATCACCTGTCTACCATCGTGTTCTTTTCCACAAGGCTCTTCTTCATGTAGAATGGCCAGACTGTTTTGTTTGATTTTGGCTGAATCGGTTACATTTAATATCCTTTAGTGATATCCTTTCTATCTTTCCGGCTTATTTAAAGTCTCCTGTTCTAGTAACAAGAAACACTTTGAGTTTGACAAGATAGAACATTGCGTAGTTTTATATTTACCTAATTTCCTGCTTACTAAGTGAATGTCTATTAGTACTGAACATTTTCATCAAGACTGAATTTGAAGCATATTAGTAGAAAATTCATATTTCTAGTCCAATAAACCAATGCCTACTGTGGACGTTTCAAAGTCTAGCTGAGCAACAGGCATCATCTGCGGTAAACAGAATATCGTCTCATCAACAACTTAAGTGTTGAAAAAGAAGTTTGCTAGACTTTGAAATGTCGGCAGTGAGTACTGTTTTATTGGACTAGAAATATAAAATGTGTGCTAATATGAATGTCTCGACTATTCATTTACGGTCATGTTACTCGATCCTAATGTGTACAGCCTTAATTATATAGATTTCTGTTAGTCATTTGCACGATTTAGTCAATCTACATATTGATGACTTTAAGATGAATCTAATTTGCAAAATTACTCCATATGCCCCTTTAATAGCAAATCACGCGTATGTGATATATGTAACAAACGATTTTGTTTAACGTATCGACCGCTAAGGCTAGTATAATTTAGCCTTCGATTGGAAAATCATTCAAAAAGGATCCCAAAGGGTCAAGAATATTCCGTTTCCTATTCTGATATATGGATCTCACTCGTGGGCATTTGACAGGTGATTTGTTTTGCTTGGCGTGTGCTCCGTTTTGGCCAAAATGCTGTTGGCATGAACATTCTGAAGGCCGATGTTACCTTTAATATTGTACGTTTAAATGTGTACAAGTTAAAACTTGAGTTCCTTAAAATTTTGGATGCAAGCACAAAGTTTAAGACAAGGAGGAGGATGTAAATCAATTATTGCCTGCTGGCTTTTGTCATTTTGCTATCAGTGCTGTGTAATGAGAGAAAATCACTGTTTAATTTCTTATAACTGCTATATAAATGTAATACAATTGATCTAACGAATCCTTCACAAATTGTAAATATTTAGTAAAAAAAAAAATTGCTGCCCGGATTTGTTCGGTCGATGAACTATTACACTGTGGGGTGTTTCACCCATGATCAAATTTTGGAAATGTTCGCCATGAAGATTCATTATTCAAGCTCAAGTGATGTTTGACTTTGAGGTTCTTAAATATTAATCATTCTTCGACGATAATGAGGATCGACAAAGACTGGTAATACATGACTTGGATAGTGGAATTAATTAATTCTTTTCTGAATAAATGGGAAAGACACTTCATTTGGAAATTTTAATACCGGTATTTCAATATTTATTCCGACAGCAGCTGCATAGCAGGATATGGTGGTTTTGCAAGTTAAAGTGTGTTTTATTGATGATTTTTTGCTCTGTGAGGTACAAAATGAGATGATTCTGGGGAAATTCGGAATTTTAAAGGTTGGACAAGATTTAAAACTGGTCAAATTTTTAACTGTATCGCTAATTAAACCTACTTCGATATAAAAAAAAAAACCACGGGTATGATTTCGGTAACTTTGAAACGCAGTGACCGTTTTGCACTACATACAGTTCTGCTGAGGATATGTAGATTGCTCAAAGCATTCTATTTGTATTGTGTACCCTTTCATAAGAAACATAATTTTGAGGGTAAGGATTTCGAGACAGTTTCCCGAAGCAGTCTGTACAATCTCCTGATCTTATACGTTTCCACAGCATAATTTATTTTCCATGCAAATAATTACACCTCTCTTTCGGCCTATCCTAACAGATAATGTTATCATGCCTTTGTTTCAGGGACCTGGCAGGAAATAATATTACGTTGCTTCAGCCTGGAGCGTTTCGTGATCTTCAATCTTTGACAGATTTGTAAGTTAATGGGCTATTCTAGTTGAAATCCATACACTCCCTATGGAAGACATGGCATTAATCTCCCACACAGAATTCAAATGGAGTCACACATTCAGGTAACCTCATTTGAAAATCACACTCCCTGTGTGGAGGATTGAGGTGATGTCTGCCATAGAGGGTGTGATTTCATTATTATTATTATTATTATTATTATTATTATTATTATTATTATTATTATTATTATTATTATTATTATTATTATTATTATTATTATTATTATTTATTAGTGTTATTATCATTATTATTATTATTATTATTATTATTATTTTTATTATTATTATTATTATTGTTATTGTTGTTTTTGTTTATCATACCTGTAAGTTGATGGCTTTTTTAATGACTTGGTATTCTTACGTCATCAAAACTAACTAACTGTTATTATTTAGTCGAATCTAAGTACTTTTTGTCAGTCATCAGGCCTATTCCAAAGCCGTATGCAAAAATATAATCAGCAAACCCTCAAGTTGTCAAGTAATCGAAAGTCCTCGCTGCCACTCTTATGCAAATTACAACATGCTTGTTAGGGTCGCACCATTAGTTTTCCAGGGGTGGTATGGGATTTTTCTGAAAAAAAAAAAATTTCGCCCACTAGTGAGCAAAAAATTTGCCCACTAGTGAGATGCAAAAAAACACTTTTGCCTCCCTGATTAGTAAAAAAAAATTCTCCACCCAAATCTGTATAAAGGTATACATTAAAATTTAAAAAAAAAGCTTCGCCGTCGCACGCGGCGAAATTTTTTTTTCCTGACCCAAACTCCCATGCCCCCCCGATAATCGAATGGTGCATCCCTATGATTTCTATTTCTCGTCCACTCTCTTGTTCAGTCAATATTATGAGAATGGAGCGTCTAGGCGGTCCAATCAGTATTGAATATTGGCAAGACGAGACAGCGATTTACGTTAATATCAATATAAAATGTTTTTACATTGTAAGATTTCATGATTCTATAGTATGTTGGTAAATAATAATAATAATAATAATAATGCATTTATAATGCGCCATCTATCTAGACAACCTATTCCGAGGCGCAAACATTGAACAATTAAAAATTAACACACAATTATAAAAACAGTCACATATAGAAGTCAATTGTCATAAGCAATCTTAAACAGATGAGTTTTTAAAGTCTTTTTGAAAATATCAAGTGAATCACAAATACGCAGATTTAAAACGATACGTAAAACAGCTATATTGTAAGAGGGAAAATAATACCCAAAGCTGTACTTAATGTGAAAATGAGAAATGTTTGTGAACACAAGCTGCCCTAGGCAATCTGTAACATCAGAAATGCAATCATAAATTGTTATCTAAACTTGAACTAGCAATATTTCCCCAAGTATCTCGAACACCAAGAACCATCCTAAAAGCCAAAAGCAAAAAGTTTCCATCTTGAACACGTATCAAAAGTTAAATAGCTGAAAGCAGTTGGCGCAGCGAATTGAAAAAAGTGGACGCGTGACGCCATGTCCCCCATTGATATAGCAATTGTGACTTGATAACAATTTCATTATAGGCCCAACTAGAAGTGATATATTTCGTTTATGGTAAAACTATTCGTAAGATTGATTGAACCTCATTTTATGTCTAGTATTCGTAGTATTGGACCTGGGCATCATGATATTTCACTTTTCTAATTTTTGAAGCAGTGACGGTAATGAAAAGAAAATATTATGTACATGTGGAATGCCATTGCGTGACAGATTGCTGGCTGAAGTTGCTAACATTAAGCGTATCAGATATATAGGATAGATCAGACGTTTCGTTCATAGATAATTATGGGTTATTTTAGTTAAGGCAATCAAATACATGTTTATCAATGATCAAATGCTACTATGATCAACGTATTTGATGCACTGTTGCAGAATCTATGTTGCCCATTGTTTTTGTGTAAGCTTAGATAGATAGCCTATCACTTAAATTTTCGTTCTGATACATCAGAACTACAAGATCTACAGAAATAAAATGCAACCGTTGGTATCCTTGACTCATTTTCGATAAGATCATATCAGTTCTTTAGTTGAATGCCAAATATAGACAAATATGACATGACATGTGTTTATTTTTTATTTTCTTTGTTGTTGCCTAATCAAAGCTGTATGCTATAAATATTATCGGCAAACGTTCAAGTATCAAACAATCTGCCACTTTTCTATATATGGTCAATTCCAGCCAAAGCGGGACAAAATTCTCTCTGAGAGAAATTTTAAAATGTTTTCCTTTTCAATTCTAGACTTATCAAATGAGACGATCATATCTAGTGAATCATCAGGTGGAAGTGCCATCGCATTGAAACAAAACTTTTCTTGCTAGAGCAAATAAAGTGTTAATTGTGCATATGCATGTTACCCACGAATTCAAGCCTTTTTCACCTGTTGTACGCCATACAATTTCACTTTCTTTAACATCTTTCAATATTTTATGTGTGACTTGTATACACAAGAAATCGGTGAAGACTTTGAACGTAAAATAGCATTTTATTACATATATCTACAAAGAAAATTTTTGGTTATTACAAATTTTAAGAAAGAACCAGGTGTACAGTTAAGATTGTGTCAATTCTTCGAACTCTTTCCAAAGTGGCTGTCATTTAACATTACTGTATTATTTCGAAAGATTAGAATAAATGCTTCATAGAAATATAAAGTTAGAGTTTGTATCTCGTCGCAGGATGAGGATCTCGGATGGATTCGTGGGTAACAGCGTCTGAAAAATAGCAATTTCTTTAAAAAAAATAAAAATTACTTGTCCGTATGTCAATAATTCAGGCTGCAATGGCACTAAAATGAATTTTAATCAAAATGCAAACTGAATGGAATATTTAGAATTGATCATTATGGCATTTTGGGTATAAAAATTGTGAGAATAATGAAGTTGCCAAATTCAAATAGACAGAGCAAACAGTTTTATATTAGTATTTTAGTAAAATCATTCCATATTTTCATGCAGCAATATTCTATTAACTCGTGTTTGACAGTTCCTATGAACTAAAACACTATCAATACATTGTTATACATTGTTAACTATAATTTAAGTAGAGATTCGTGGGTAACCAAAATGTTCGTGGGTAACACATATTTGAAGGTATGTATTGGTAAGCGGCAAAATAGAAAATATTACTGAAGGTTGGAAACCATCATGCGGTTATTCCTCCATTGTGTTTCAATGATTCCCGTTTCTCTAACCAATTGCATTTACCCAAAAAATGGTAATTTAGGATAATCAATCAAAACTTCATGATACAGCTTCAGTATACCTTCAAGAGGACGCTATTAAACAGTGCTGTTTTGGAAGCTATTTCGCATGTTTTCAAAATGTTAAGATGCATAAGAAACATATAATTTACGAGTAAATCCTTGGATTCGTGGGTAACGCCGAATTCGTGGGTAAAGCTATAAGTTCTATAGTACCGTTTGGGGTTTGCGTTTCTTAGGTGCATAAACTGTAAGTACTGTAAAAATCATAGCATACCCATGGCTTGAATATGTGCTGATTTAAACTTAAAATAAACAATCTCCTTGTTTTTCAAGGTTATTATCTATTCGGGATTCGTGGGTATCAAAAGTTTAAACCGTCGTAGATTCTTTTTTAAAACGGTGAACGTATTTTTACGATTTACAATGTTAAGCGCTTGTCAAACTAAATTCAGTGTCCAAAGTCATTAAATGTTAATTTAAGTTATGGCAATTATATTTGCTGGACTCGTGGGTAACAGTTGATACGTGGGTAACGTAAAATTTGATTTTATGGAATTTTATGGGTAAAATGTATTTGCATAAAAAAATCACTTGGACCTCAGAATTATAGAACGAAACTTCGTTTCATGATATAGTCATTTATGGCATATTCACTTAACATTTTTCAGAACGATCATTTTATTTTTGATCCGCGGGTAACAAAATTTTTAGCCAAATTGACTTAATGGCCTCTAGAGTCCACAAACTTTGGTGGAATTCAATCGTTTTACATATGATGAGAGAGCATGCAAACGTCTTTCTAACGGTAATAATTTCATTTTGATTGAAGGACATTCAATGACATATATGGTGCTTTATCTTTGAATTCGTGGGTAATGCCAATTCATTTAAGCCATCATAACTTGTCCCCTGGTATGACTAGCTAGTAAAGGCCTATGCTCAAACAGAGCACATTGGACGTGACATGATATGCTCCATCAATAACGTGATTTCCTTTATTAATGACATTTTAAAGTGGAAAGTTAACATAGAGAGAATTTTGTCCCGCTTTCGCTGGAATTGACCATATACATTTAAACATGCTTGTGAACATAATGATTTCTATTTCTCGTCCACTCGCCTCTTCAGTCAATATTATGAGAATAGAGCTTTAGGCGATAGAATTATTATTGAATATTGGAAAGAGAGGAATGACGATTTTAAGTTAATATTAATGTTTAACATTGTAAGATTTCATGACTCAAGTATGTTGGTCAATATTTAAACGATACATAAAGCAGCTATATTGTAAAGAGGAAAAATAATACACAAAAAACTGTTCTTAATGTGAAAGTGAGAAATGTTTGTGAACATAAGCTGTCCTAGGGAATCTGAAACATCACAAATGCAATCATGAATCCAGTTGTCTAACATTTTAATAGCGATATTTCTTTAAGGGCTGGGGTATGAACGTTTGGACAGTATTTATTTTGGGACATTAGAGCACATCAGACATATCGAATTGCATTCTGAATACGAAGAATGTCCTTCTGATATCAAATAATTTTGATTTTTGAAATTCGCAATTTAATACACATTTTATGGCAAATCATTGAAAATTGATATTTTTGATATTTAACAGTACTGGAAGTAAACTTTATAAATCTGATGATTTATACTTGAAGTGTGTAGGTGGGATGAAAAGCCGACGATCAATTGAAAATTTTGACCTTTCGTATTGAAGATATGGATTTTTTCCCAAAACACCAAAAAAAATTAGGTCTTTTTGGGAAAAAATCCATATCTTCAATATGAAAGGTCAAAATTTTCAATTGTCCGTCGGCTTTTCCTCCGTGCTACATACACTTTAAGAATATATCATTAGATTTATATGATTTACTTCGAGGACTGTTATATATCAAACATTTGAAAAATATCAAATTTTTATAATTTGTCATAAAATTTGTATTATATTGTGATTTTAAAAAATGAAAATTATTTTATATCAGAAAGACATGCTTCGTATTCAGAATGCAATTCGATAGGTCTGAGGTGGTCTCATGTCCCACAAAAAGTACTGTCGAAACGCAATAAACGCTCATTTTCGATCCCTTAAGTATCTCGCACACCAAGAACCATCGCAAAAGCTAAAAGCAAACAAGTTTCTATCTTAAACACGTATCAAAAGTTAAATAGCTGAAAGCAGTTGGCGCAGCGAATTTTAAAAAGGGGACGCTTGACGCCATGTCCCCCATCAATATAGCAACTGAGACTTGATAGTAATTTTATGATAGGCCCTACTAGAAGTGACGGATTGCGTTACACAATTGAGAAGATTGATTGTATAGCATTTTATGTATGGTATGTCTGGTATTAGAGCTGTGTATATTTCACTTTTCTAATATGTAAAACAGTGAGGATAATGAAAAGAATATAATTATTGTGTAGATGTGGAATGTCATTGCGTGACAGATTGCTGGCTGAAGTTGGTAACATTAAGCCAATGGGATAACAAGATAAATCGGACCTTTGGCTACTTATGGTTATTGAAGTCAATGTATCAAATCCATATATAATCAAAATGGCATGTGATTCACTTTGACCATGTTGACTGAACACAAGATGACTAAACAAATGAGAGTATGGGGTGTCCCAAAAAAGAGGCCCCTCATTGCGCCCTCTTTTTCTCCTATTTCAGAAAAGTTGATCAAGTATATGTTGGTATGTAAAGAAGCCTTTACCCGTTAGCTTTAATAAACCGAAACAATTATTTCAATCGGCTCATAACTTTTGAAGATATGCCCTTTTAAATTAATGTATCCGTTTTTCACTCTGTCCACGGAGGAGGTTTGGCTACTTCAAAGATTGAAAAGTGCATAAACCATGCATGAATATAAAACATTCCTCGATGATAACTTTATAAAATAACAACTTTATTTTAGGGAATGTGATTTACCGGTGGGCTTATGGGTTATGCATTTTGTTAAGTGTCATTAATTTGGGTGAAATTGATGTGAGATGGGACTTCTTTTGCTATACTTGCAATTACTTATGTTTTTCTCGGTTATTTTATGCATTTTTGTTTTATTATGTTTCTTACTTTCTTACTTTATTGTTTCTTGCTTTCTTTTTATTGACAACATAAGTCATTTCTCTTTTTGGAATAAAAGGTAGCCCTGAAAAGGGTTGTTTAGTTTGTCTTTGGTTCTTTTGAAGTGAGTTTACTGTGCTGCTCTGCCTTCTATCTGGTTGCCTCCTTGACGAATACAGGTTTTAGCCCTAGTCCTCATTGCATCAATTGCGTTGCGTATCAACCTTGTGCGCCGGATACTTGCGAATATAGCAGTAATATGTTTGCAAAGATCTTGGATTTTGCCACAAATGAAAAAATCAAGTGGTATGAGGTCTGGTGATCTTACAGGCCACTCCGCAGCATGACCCATCCCAACCACTCTGTTTGCTATCCGTGGACAGAGTGAAAAACGGGTACTTGTCTTTAAAAGGGCATATCTTCAAAAGTTGTGAGCCGATTGAAATAATTGTTTTGGTTTATTAAAGCTAACAACTAAAGGTTTCTTTAAATACCAAAATAGGCGAAATAGGCGAAAAAGAGGGCGCAATGAGGGGCCTCTTTTTGCGGACACCCTGTATTAGGGACGATGACACTATGCGTTTTATTTACTTTAGTCTTGCAACAGACAATATTTTCTTGTTCCTATGTTCTTGCCGCTGTTTTTAGATGGTTTTGCCAAGTGTAATTCTCTTCATCGCTAATTATTGTTCTTGTAGTGTAAAATGTTAATTGTAAGATTGCTATTCGGCGTAGAAGTAGTGATGTAACAGGATTAATTACCATGTAAAATTTCCATGGAAATTTCACATTATTCAGAGTCCGTGTACATTTCACTCGCACCTGTACGATTAGTGTCTTTGAAAATATCGGTATTTGTTTTCAATTTATGATTGCACACATACACAGACATGGCATGTGATGAGTGCAGTCTACTTATAGTGCAGGGCAATGCATTAAAAAAACCTATTGTTATGGTAATCAATCCTGTTACATCACTACTTCTACGGATAATTGTGGTCAATCCGAGAAATCCAAGGTCAAAAGCTTACACACGGCTTGAAATTGAAACTGTTGACATTTAGGTGAAACCCTTACTTAAATATATTCATCCGGTCACAAGGATTCCGAAAATGTATAGTTTGACCTATTTATGACTTATCATTCCGGAGTTATGAGCCAAATGGGTAAGACATGGTAATGCCCTGAATTTTACTAGCATGGTTTCAAGTGTTTGTAACCATTCCAATCAAGAATACTTTCAGTATTTTTACCATTGTTATAGCATGCCCAGTGAGAATGATGTTCACCTGCAATAACCAACACATTCTTGGTAGTGCAAACTATTCTTTATTAAATTTCCTTTAAAAACAAGAAATATTACACCATTTTGATCACAAAGAGGGTACATTGTGGACCTTTGTGGAGCCTCGCATCATTTGACCTGTGTATTCATAACATCGGTACAATAAATCGTAGATAGAATATTGAGGAATATTGTGGTGTGGAGTGTACACAATTTTACATTTTGATCCTGTAGGCATAATATACACTTTGACTTTGGTATTCCGGATACGGTAGCCTACGGTTGGCAACTGTACAACCTATGCATGATCTCATAGTGAGCCTCTCTAAGAGCAATAGCAGTGTGACAAATGCTGCAACTTGAAAACCATCAAAGATTCTCTGCTATACCGGACTGCTTCCTTCGCTTACAGGACCAAGTCTTACACAAAGACTATACTTTTACATTTACTTTTGCACCCTCTAGCACACACGTCTATGTGACACAAATAATCATGTTCTCGTTACCGGAGAGGTTATTCTAAGTAATATTATCATGTTAAACCTTTCTCAAATAGATTTTTTCGCAAGTTGTTTCAAGAGGCAATCTTGTAAGCTGATGATTTGTAAAACAATATTCTATTGTAATTCTACACGACACATCCACAATTCTTATTCCTAATAAAATCATCACCGCTTTGAGCGAATATTCAACTTGACATAGAATACCACGTAAGGTGTTATATTGTGACTCGACTCTAGATAATCTATAATAATGTAAAGATACTACAATATGCTTCTTACTTGCTACTCTGACTCTGTTACAACACTTGCCTTTTCAATTCCTGAGGGGCCTACTATCATGAGCATTGAACATTGTTCCCATCATGCACTATTATTCAGGTGACAGGTCATGCATCTGTCTTCTAACTTTGGACTGTTATTCAGGGATTCCAGAATATTTTCCCGATATGCCTAAAATTTCAACCGAACACAGAGCATAGTTCTTTTTTATTTGATTTAATTTTAATATAGATGCTTCATATAACCAATCACAATATAAATATAAAAGTATAGGCTATAGATGAGTTGACTTCTGACGTCAATGCCTGGCAGTATGCGCACGCATCATCATAATTTCCATTGTTTTTTGCCTGGCAGTATGGCGCGCATCATCTTTTTTCAGGGCTCGTGTTTTTAAAACTCCCGCTACATCACAATAAGGCTATTGAATAGTGTAGTGGTTGCACGAGGTTCACTCAAGCATATCGATATACCAGTCCCTTGCCTTTGTTGATCAACATTGAAGTCAACTCATCTATAGACTGGGGTATCCATTTCACTCATGTGTGAGTTAGTTAGTTGTGTGACTTGACGGACTAATTTAAACATTTACACATTCAACTTGCGGAATGTCCGTTTTGAATAGCTTAGCCACAAAACTTGTATTTTGCATTTTAGCTATGTATGAGCCAATTCGTTCTGTTACTTGACTTTCCTTTAGGGACAAGCTTGTATATAAACAGACAGACAAACAACATGAACAGGTTTTTTTTGTTAAACACGCGGCCATATATAAATATTGTGATGCATGCCGGGAAGGTGTGAAACTGGTTTCTAGTAGGAATAAGAGAGTATGTAACACCAAGCATCGACCGTTGTTCAAGCTAAAGGTGACATTGAGCTTTTTGCGCTATTCCTATCATATTTCTCCTCCATTTCTAAGCCTTCCTTGCGGGAGGAGTAAAGTAGTTGTGAAAAGTAACTACGAGGCAATTTGAGTACGAAAATAGTCACGTATGGGAAAAGTAAGTGTGATGTATTTGCTAGTGAAAAGTGACACAAGCATTCTGTCATGTCTACATTTGAATTCACTGAATCTTGAGAATAAGTGACAAAGACATTCAAAACTTTGAAATATCTGTATGGTTGCGTATTTTGCCGTAGTTGAAACAATGTGTTACTTAACTTTGATATAAAAAAATACTAATTGGTAATCAAATTTAATTGGTACATATCAAGCAAGATTTATGGCACTTTTATACATTTTTTATAGCTCACGGTAGGATTTAGCACCGATATAGCCAAATTGGTAATAATTTCAGGTATATTTTATTAAATGTCATAGCAGTATTAAAACACTGAATTGCGACACAATTTACAATTTATAAACATCAAAATTTACACATTAATTAATACAACATAAAAATATATATCTATGTACAATTTCAAAGTAATATATTACTACATCAAAAAAACATATTTAAAAGAAAAAGGGATTATAAAAACACAATTAAATCAAACTCATAAAAAGTCAAAGAGGTAAGAGTAGTGCACTGGTGGGGAGCTCAATTATTGCACAAATACATTTATTTTATATTGATTGAAATATATAATACATGAATATTGCACACTGTTTTGGTGAAAGGTTTTCACTGAGCATAAGCTAAACTGCACTTTAATAAGAGTTAAGAAGACACGGATGAAAATCATGCAAACAGCTAGCACAACAAAAATGAGTGATTTAGGACGTATAGGAGGGTAGTTCATTTGGTAAGATAGGGCAGTGGGCTGTTCTTGAATCTGTCAGTTTTGAATCGGTATGGTTTGAATTTTGCTTGTTTTCGGAGTTGCATACTTGACCTGAACTTAGAGCAGGGGAACCACCTTGAGAATCTTTCAGAGCTGCTAGCTTTGATAGCAAATTCCTTGCAGATATGAATTCTGCGGTCCACAAGAGATTGAAGGTTGAGGACTTCCAATAATAATCACATTATTGTTTTCATATCGTATACTGCATAGGAAACTTCCCAGTGATGCCCAATACATGTATGTTGTCAATGGAACGATTTTACTATTGTACCCCTTTATTCATTTGAAGGTGTGAACAATCTGTTTTAAAATCTTTATAAATGTAGTTAAAATGTGAAAATTTTGAAACACGTCATCTATTTCAAATATCATGACAGGCATTCGATCGCTCAGTAAACTCAGTTTTTGTAGTTTTCATTCGCTGCGGAAGGTGAAGGATAACAACACAACTTTTAAGTAAATAGCCTTAATTAAGCTTTTATATTCTTAGTAGGCCTACGTGGTTGACCTAGTCATTCACCGCCTTTATCTAAACATTAATAACACGAATTATCAAACATTAACATACCACATCGAGAAACCCATAAAGGCCTATTTAAGACAGAAAAAAATAGAAGAAAAAATAGAAGAAAGAATGACTAACTGACATTTACATAAATAGGCAGTTTTATATGATTTATATTTCGTAGATCAGGTAATCAGACGAGCACGTGAAACACTTTGATGTTTATCAAAGCACAGAAATAATGAAGATATTTAAAAAAAATATGGGCAGCTGATATTTTTTAAATAAGTGTAAACGAAGCTCGTAAATCTGTCATCAAAAACAGATATGTAAAAATCGACAATTTGTCAAAAAAGGGTATGTCAATGCTTTACTATGCCAAATCCATTTCTTACAGAATCAGAGTAACGAAAGAATATGTAAGGAATTGGGTTAATAGAATTGATTTATACTGTAATTGATTGCTGAATTTATGTCAGACGTGATGCTGTCATTGGGCTGTTCCAGATGAAATCCATACACCCCTATGAAAGACATGACCTTAATCTCCCACTCAGAAGGTGCAAATATCAAATGGAGTCACCCATTCCGGTACCCCATTTTGAAATGCACATTCTCTGTGTTGAAGATTAAGGTCGTGCATTTCATAGGGGTGCAATGATTTCAACTGGAATAACCCATTGAGATTTATAGCTCATTTCTCAGTAGTAGTTTTATTTTTCTCTTAGTAGGTAATATGATTAAAAGGCACCTATCATGTTGATGTACTGTCGCCTACCAAAAAAAAACCCGCAAAACTATGCGTGCAGATTATACAAACACCCCAACAACCATCACACGAATAGGCCAACACCCCATTAAAACCACAATATTGTCGCGACTTTGTGTCGTCTAATTTTTCTTCTGGTTTTTAACTTTATTTTATTTCAGTAAAGTTTCGATGCAGCCACTGACAGTTCTGGAATATAATATGTTCTGGGGATTGAAGAATTTGACTTCGCTGTAAGTTGATTTAAAATTAATATTTTTATACATTTTGCCTAAATTACTCACAGTCACGTTATAATATTATTTTAACAAATGTCTTTGGAATTCCATGTGTCATTTTCTCGTGAATTGTTTTACTGTCACATCGAGACAGTGCATTTGTTGGAAAAACAAAACATGTATGAAAAATAAGGAAACTACTGTCTGTTCAATTAGCTTAGATTCTTGAATTTTTAAGATATTTGAAAAATACAAAATTGCGGTCAAAGTCATCAAAGAAAAGTGTTAGCACAGCCTTAGACCTAACGTGATTTATACTTTTCAAATTCTAAAGTTCAATTTAAAACCCCATTTCTTTTCAATGTTGGTCTTTTCCCGCGATATTTTCAAAACAAGCCGTAGAACGTCGGGTACCATAAACTTTTTTGAAATCCATTTAGAGCAATGGGGACGCCGGACGATATGTCACAATGCGCTGAGTTAGTATTTATTCGACCATCCGCATCAAGAATTGTCCAGCAAAATAGCTATATTTGTCAGTAGGCCTATTTCAGATTTGTGTTGAAATCCTACTGTTGAAACATCACCTTATTATTTATGAACTACATGTAAGTTTTCTAAAATAGACCCAGCATATATAAATACATGCCTTGCGATTTATTTATTTATTTATTTATTTATTTATTTATTTCTTTATTTATTTATTTATTTATTTATTTATTTATTTATTTACTTTAAATTTATTTTGCAATGGATCTGAGAAGGTGTAGGCATTTAGGCCTATTATAAAACTACACATTTATTTTCAATTAGTTATTTCGTTTTGTTTGTTGAATACAAACTATTTTGTACAAGAAAATATTATTCAAAAAATCAGGTTACAGAAAGCAATTTTGAAAAGTCACTGTATCTGAAAATGTCAAGCGAATGCTGATATTCTTGGGAAGGAATGATGGTATTAAACAAAACTCAATTTACATTGTAAACCAGTTGAAATAAGATGGGAAAAAAATGTTTATAATGCTCAGAATAATGTTATGCATAAAACGTAATCGCGCCATATAACTTCGTGTAACAAAAACGGTGGACCATCATCACCTATAGAACCTATCCAATAACCGGAACGGTATAACAATAGAGGCCCTGCATCATTTTATCGACTGGCTCCAAACAAAGGATTTGAACCGGTGTCCTTCACCGTAATGGCGGAGTGCAGTTCATTCAATCAAATGTTGTCATCAACCTATTTGATCGGAGTGCAGTGTTATGTCTGTGAGACGAACTGCCACGGTAGATTGCAATCATGATTTGAGTGTCCGCCATATTTACGGGATGATACGTCACATGCAAGGCCTCTATTGAAATTTGGTGAACAGGTTGTTTTGCTATATGCCCTAAGTTGAGAATGGACCGTCCCACTCGATTTGTAAAAGGTCGCGAACCCTTTGTGGACCCAAGTAACTGCCTAAAATGAGGCAAAATTGAAAAGAAATCGTGTTTTAAATTGAACTTGGGAATTTGAAAAGTATAAATCACGTTGGGTCTAAGGCTGTGCTAACACTTTTCTTTGATGACTTTGGCAGGATTTTTTTATTTTTTCAAATATCTTAAAAATTCAAGAATCTAAGCTAATTGAACAGACAGTAATATAAATTTTGTACTATTTGTCACAATTCAATAACACATGCTAAAATGGCCCAATTTTTAAAACTACTTTACAGTGACAAATGGGTATTAACATGAAGTCGTCAAGTATTTCATCTAAAAACATCATGAGGGGACGTAGACAGACATTTTGTCTGGAATATGTTGAAGAACGTGTAAATGAAAACATCCCCCGACATATACTACTTTGAATTGCTGGATATAAACAAACATCACAACATTATTATATTAAGGCCGTGCACTCTTAGTAATTTTTATCAGCGCGCCGTCTCGGTTGAGCGATGGATGGTTGAATCTGATATTGACTCCTTCACACCCTTTTTGAAGTATATATCTTGCATCCCGGTCCTATTTGTTTGTTGAGATAATAAGTTCAAATAATTAATTATGAAGTCTACCATCATAAGCTAACATAAATGAGCTGTCATTCTAATTAATATACCGCTTTTGCCGTGTACGATGAGTGCCAAATGAATGGTATTTAGGGTTTTTTACTGCTCGAAATAGGTTTGCTTCTGGAAGTTTCTAGATAATCTTCACTAAATAATATTGATACATTTTTGCTGCTAGTCCACAATAATTTATAGCGTACTCTAAATTATGATTAAAAAAAACCAAAACAAAATGCTATATAACATTTACGTTTGAGGTCCTTAGGTTTGGACTATCATTTTGAAATTAGTTCCTCATGCAGCTAGTAATATTATTTTAATTATAAACTGAAAATGTGGAAATAATGAATTTTCATTTATAAGTAATACGTTTTTCCAGAAATTATCATCTTAAATCGCCACTTGACTTCTATAATGTACGCTTATTAATCTGAAAGGCTATGTTCTTACATGCAATTAAGTGTGTTCAAATATTATTTTTCAGAGACTTAACAATGAATAAGATTTCAGTAATTGAGATCGGCGCCTTCAAAGGATTGGACTCGCTAAGAGACCTGTAAGTAGATGACTTAAAACTCATTTTGTTTCATTTGTGCATATTTTGTATTCAAAAGTAGCATTCGCTTTTATAACAGAAATAACATTATTGTTACAGTCTATTTGTTCTGATGTTGTGTAGATGTACAAGGAGTATTGCAATGCTATTAATGTGTTAATGGCAGTCAGAGCCAGATATTTGGTATTGGTTGTTGGGCAAGCACTAAGCGAATGTTCTCAAGACAGATCCAAAAAAAAGTAAATTAGGTACTCACAAGAAATATTTTGATTCCTGGAATCTTGTTCACTCTGGTTTTGGTGAATGGTAGTGTTTCTAGATCTTATTGGCAATCTTTGTGACTGGTCTTGATGACGTCACATGGGTTGCTTGCCGATTGATGATCTGATCGTAGATTCGATCAAGTCTTCATGATGGTGTTGCCAGCGGGTTGTTTTGTTGGCCTCTTGGTCGATGACTTTGGCCTCCTCCTACCCAATTACGTGATTGTTTGTCATTGACCAAAGTCATCGACCAATATTTCTAGTGAGTACCTAATTTACTTACTTTGGTTCTGTCTTGAGCACATTTGCTTACCAGTGACGTTTATGAACGATCCTGATGAATCTGTTCAGAGGCGGGTGGGCAAGCAATTATGATAAAAAGTACCTATGAACTAAGCAAGTAACGGGTGAGATGCAGTGGCAAAGCCCCTTGAAGCTTTGTGAATTTGTTCTTTTTTTAATGACTAAGGCAATTTGTACATTGTTTGACATAGCTAATGTGGCAAGAGGCAAAATGGTATAACAGTACTTTAATGTACATACCTGGTGCCCCAGTAATTTTACTGGGGCACTAGGGGGACTTAAGGGGATTTTTGCATTTTTTTTGCGTTTTTCATTGATGTACCACTTTGTAGCTTCTACCTTTAAAAGCATGTAAGCTACATTGATACCGATGCCACCAATAGAACGAAAGGATTTTCCTCTTCATTTTGCACTTTGTCTATTTTTTTCCTCATTTCTTCTCAAAATGCAAAACAAACGCAAAAAAATGCAATGGGTGTAGTACCCCTTAAGTTATCTTATCATTCTTGTACCATATGGCACACCATTTATTTGTGGCGATATTACTTTCTTTTATTTGTCAGGATTTTATACGGCAACCAAATTTCCATGGTCAGAAGTGGTACCTTTGCAGACCTGCATAACTTAGAAAGCTTGTAAGTAGATCATTTTAGCGCTTACACTAATTATAAGTGGTAAGGAAAGAATTTAAAAAAGAGAAAAGCCGCAGTTACTGGGCCCTAGATGTAAATGAGTATAGGAGCTGTAGAACTGACTCATCATCCATGGATTTACGAGAAAGCAACCCTTATGTGGTTCTTCCCATGTGTGGTTTTTACACATACATTAATTTTTGAGTATTTTGCCACCACGAAACAGAAAGGAACAGTATTATGTGATTGCGTGATAAAGAATTTCAAATATTAAATTTCAAAATCACACCTCATTTTACTCATTTTCAGTCCACGAGATATGACCTAGTCCGCTATAAAGGCTGCGATCACATAGAAGTATACGGTATACGGCATTCGCTATACGAAATACGCTCATTCGATCAGGCTGAGTTCATACCCGAATAGTATACTTCTATGTGATCGCAGCCTAGTGCTTGATACTTCAGGTACAGCTCACTGACTGATGTATTGAATCAGCGCCCAGGATTCAGGATGAACTATCATCGTAAAAATCTCTATTACGTCAAGAACAAAAGCTAACATAGAAGTAGATTTTCAATATTCAAAAGTGTATGATATGAAAGCTGTATTGTTACACAATTACATAAATGATTCAATATTATTAGGTATGTCACAGTGGCTGCACAATAATTCTGCCACACTGTGCATGCAAGCATAACAGTGAATTGAAAAGCGCGCGCTTCAAAGTTGACCAATTTTAGAAAACATCATGTCAAAAAATGAATTTCCTCATAATGCTTCATTTATCCAAAAGTTTTGAATTTTTAATATATGGTGTGTGAAGACTTTCCGAGGCTACCATCGGGTCCGCAAAAATTAAATATCGTTTTGTTTAAGAGCTACTGCCTGTTTTTATGGATTTTTGAAGATCGCTCATAAATCAGTAAATATAGGCCTATTGAAATAAAGGGACCTACCACCATTTAGCTGAAATATTAATCTTTCTTGGCATGTAAATTATTTCCGTCGACAACGAATGACACACTTCCCTTGCCTTGAGTAAAACTAATTAAAAACAAAACATTATCAAAGAAATTTTTAGGGAGTAATTTTCCAAACCACAATAGCTCTAAGCCATTGTGTATGTCCAATGCCATACTATTTTTGTATACGCGATACAGTAGAATGGCTGTTCTTTTTACCACTTGTCTTCCCGTGTTAATCCAGATAGCAAAATGTTAATTTAAAGTCTCATTGCAAATGAATTTTTATTTTTACTTTTCGGATTTAGCTTTGAGCAATGGTGACACATACTATGTTTACAGAAAAAAATGAAATTTCTATTCCAGACATCGTCAAAATGTCAAACTTTGTATTTTTTGTATTATATTTAAGTAATTAACTGCAGTTTCTTTATTCAACATCATAACAGGTTCATACTTGACAAATTTATATGGTGAATGGATAGACTTTCATTAAATATTGAAAAAACCCAAAACTACTCATGCCTAATTTACATAATAACATCATGAATACATAATTAGCTGTAATTAGCTAATTTGCATAATTAATTACTTTTTGTGTATTTTTTGTTATCAATTGAAATAACTTTGTATACATATGTGTGCAAAAAAACCCACACCCTGATATCATGTACGGTTTTCTAATTGGCATCAATTTTGCATATTAATTAGCTGAACTTAGTCATTTTTTCACCTTTAATTTGTCTGCAGATTGGCTGAAATAGCTAAAATAGTATATTTGGTTAATTTATTATAATTATTCAATGATAGATTTTTAAATTTTGTTTTCTTTAACGAAGTACGGAAAGATAGGCATTTAACTTGTGATACTTAAATTAACGCTGCTTTTTCAAGCAAGGGTCCAAATAAACCTTCAAAATCTCGAAATGTGCCAATTTTGTCATTATAGCCATTTGTGGCAGGTTTTAATTCCATTTACGAGCATCTTAAAATTGACACTACATCACAATGCATTGACCGATTTCAATTCCGTTTTTGATTTTTGATTCTTTAATAAAGCTCATTCATGTAGAAACATTAAATAACGTGTTTCTGCTGCGCTACGTATTCATTAAATGAGGTACACGTGCACCAAATATGCCTAAATATGACCTTATGGTTTTACAGTAACTTTAAAACTCATTCGTGGTGTAAAAATAACGTTTCTGCTGCGCTTATTTTTGGGGTGATATGCCTAATATTATGGTTCAGATTTAAAAACTACAAAAATAGTTTCCGACTGTACAGTTCTTTTATAGACAGTCACACCCTGTATGATTCGCCCTTTGCACGGATCCGCCATCTTGCTACCAAAACGAGGTTCTCCCTGCAAACGCATGTGCAAAAAGTGCGCTTTTCTAGCAATGCGTCAAAGGGCTTTTGCATAGCATACGCCGCAGTTAAAGCATGCGTTTGACAGGCGTACGCACACGCACTTTACGTACATGTAGAACCTCGCTTTTAGATGACCATGCGATCGGCGAATAGCTGACAATACTTGTTCTGATCTAGCAACGTCCATTAATGCGACCATCAAATCATACCTTCCGATCATTTACCCACATTTGGAAGTGATGTTTCATTTTAGTTCCATAAAATTATAACCAGCGTGAGCGGTAAAAATTGTGTCGGCCCTTCTGCATTTTTTTTTCAAACGCTCCATAGATCTATGACCGGTTTGAATATGTCAGCTGAAATTTGAACCCGGAATAATATCAGGACTCCGCATTATCTGATTATAAGGCGCATGAGATTCCGTTGTATAAATGCAGTCACCGACATAATAAACCAATAAAGGGTCTAATTTCAGCGTCAGTTGTACTAAATATAAAGGGTACAAATGTAAGGTGGATTTGAAAAAGAAAAACAGGAAAACGTATGTTATTTCGTGATGTCCACTTGGACGTATGTAAGATACTCAGTTTTATACCTTTCGGTATGCAAATGGCAAAGACGCTGACAAAATTTCCGAAGGCTATGAATTTAAGGTGGTACTAAACCCTTTGATAAATTTGTGACTATTATTAATAATTAATAATAACACACAAGTTATGTTAGGGGCAATGAATCCAGTTACTACACTGGAATTTCAGTGACTCAAGACAAACGGTACGTTACGTTATTTATGATAAGAAAGGAGGTACCGCTAGAATGTATCTCATTTCTTAACATACCGTACATAATGAACCACGTGTCTTGAATCACTGAAATTTCAGTGAAGTAATTGGATTCTTTGCCCCTATAATATACATAACTTTTGTTACCAGTTATAGTGTAGTCATTTTTGGGGGAATGCAAATTAGTCACAAAATTTATCAGAGGGTGTAGTACGTACCACGTTAACAGTCTATTTATCGCAGTTGTTGCCACCTTGCATATTGTAGTCAAATAATTGTATGTGAACTATAAGTCCCAACACGGTTTACTTAACGAATATTAATTTGCTGGGTAAGAAAATTATGTTCTTATACAGGTAGCAACGGTTACAATGTATAATTACTGCTCGGTGCATTTGGGACTGATAGTGTCCAGTCGAGGTTAATATTAAGTTAATAGAGACTTTGCGGAATGATGTTTGAAAATTTACTTTAACTGGAACGGCAACTTCAGAAATATCGATTGGATTTCTTGCTCAAATTTACTCCAACGAGAACGTATGGTTGGTTACTGCAACAACAGCGTCTTGTCGCTTAAACTGGGGACATGTGTATCAATGTGCGTTCAAAAGAAGGGCATGTGTAAGAGCTTGTAACCGACTACATCCAAATGTCTCTCTTTTGTTTAGTCAAGTGGTTATTAGTCCCACTTCAAGACAAAAGACTCTAGCTTAAGAGCTTCGTTTGAGTAAACCTGAATGAACTCGCGATACTACTCAACATGGATTATGTCGGGACCCAGCGTTAATCTCCTTGTCATATTATTTTGAAACTAGCTATACGTTTCAATTAATATTCTTACGATAGTTATAGGCCTATATATATAATATTATTTAATAAAGGCTAGTCAGCTTTGTCAATGTCATATTCCAATTTACTTCGCAAAGCCTAATGAAATACATATTCTTATTTTCTTTCCCCTCCTTCTGAATCTCTCTCCCCCTTCCCCTCCTGTTTCCCCATCCCTACCTTCTCCTTATTTTCCCCTCCTTCTCCCCTCTATTTGTACTCGCTCTCTCAAACTTGACCCTCCTATAATTACCCACTCGCACTCCTGTTTCCCCCTCCCCAGTGATTTTGTCAGAGTTTTTCTATTAGGAGGGTGTGGGCCGATTCTCAAAGGAAAACGTTTTTACAAAAATGGGCTTAAAATGGCAGAAAAAGGCCTAAAAGCGTAAAATATCACGGCGGCCAGCATCCAAAAGGGGAGGGTCAAGAAGGAAGACAAGATGTCCCACGGGGGAGCCCCCCCCCCCCTGGCTACCAGCAAAGCAACTCCCTGTCCACTTCCAATGCCCTCCCTCTCCTCCTCCGTACCCCCTCTCTTACCAGGCACAACCTATGACATGTTATATATAAAAATGTTATGCACCTGCTTTACTCTTCCAGAAGTATCGTATACTGCTGGCTCAAGTAAAACCAGACCATTTTACGGGAACTTAATCCCTTGGCGTTGAAGTCAAGCTAAAAACTTGGTTCCGCAAACTGATTTGGTGTACGCCATGAGCACACACAAATGTATATATCAAGTGTGACGTTTGGAACAAAAATTATTTTGATCTAATTCAATCAATAATTTTCAGCAACATGTAGCATGTTTTTTACCCAAACCAAATTAGATTTCCAATAATTGGTCTATTAACTGGATAATACCGCGTGTCCCAATAAAAGGTTACATGTAGATTTTTGAAAATAATCTAGGTTAATGTTAACAAATATAGATATCCTTCTCATGGCATAATCTATGTACCCTGTACTAGTAGTCCTGTGAATGTCAAGTTCACACCCTACGTACTTATCCCGCATTCCAGACATTCCTGACCAAGCTCTTTACGTGACATAATGCAACACGAGGTTCATTATACCACCGTCACAGTCATGTGCATTTGGCGGGGCACTTGAGTAGGCCCAGCTATAGCATGGCAGATACAGTATTTTATTCTGATAAACAAAGAATAAAACTAGTTTTATTTCAAGAGTTCAGTCAGAAATGTAAAAATAAACAGCATCGATTTCAAGTCAACAAAATCCAAGCAAGGCCTACATGCGAAAGATTGTTATTCATTTCACCTTGTTGATGACACTGACCATGCTGACAGGAGTTACAGCGTGCAGGACTGCTTTCACCAAAAACGTGTTCTTTTCTAATGACCATCTTCCTTTATTGTTACCACCAAGTGTCAAGAAGCTCTAAAACTTATTTATTTTCAGTGTGCAATATTGAGTTTTTCAATATGTTTCTTTTGTGCAATAAATTCAACAATGAAAAATTAGAGAAACATAAAAAGTAATAAAGAAAAAATCTGAAAACAAAGTCGTGCTTGTGTTCAACTTTCGCTGTGCGATATTTTGATGGTTAGCCACTCTTGACACCCCTATCATCTTGCGCTCCTAAGTTAAGTTGCTTTGAAGATACGGAATTGAAACTTGGCAAACAGTTACAAGAAAGATGAATAAATGATATCTGAAAAAATGCGGTTAATTTTCTACATGTAACCTTTTTATGGGACACCTTGTACATAAGTGGTAATTATGTAGTCTATGTGGCAAACTATTGTTCTAAATTATGACGTATTTCATCATAATTTACGGCACACTATAGATTCTCGCGTTAACTTTAACTTCAAGCGGCTTTAATGGCAGAGTGGTTTTGAATACATAATCCTCTATAATCCTCTAGACGTTAAAGTTTGTGGTTTCTAACTTCATTTCGCAAGGTCTCTAATAACCCGTCAAACCAGTAGGCGGATAATCACCATATCATTTCTATTTGACGTTTGATATCTTTTGACATGTTTCTTCATGTGGCTATTCCAGTTGAAAGCCATACGCCCCCTATGGTAGACATCACCTTAGTGTGAAATTCAAATGTGGTTTATACCTGAATGTGTGACTCCATTTGAAATCTACACTCCCTGTGTGGAAGATTAATGTCACGTCTTCCATTGGGGATGTATAACATGTATAATGAATTTCACCTGGAATAGCCCATTTTAAGTCTAATTCCTACTACTGTAGTACACAATAGTATAAGACAATAAATATAATCAGGTGGCCAGTCTTGGCAAACCATGTAAAGCAACATAATCCCGTCACGTATAAATATCATTCAACCGTCACGGTTGTTTGATGTATATAGAATTGGCTTCATTATTAACTAAATGCAAACTATAGATGGCGCTATTTATCCAAAATCATATTTCTTTATTTGCAAGGAGTAGGTGATTAATGCTGCCATTAAAACAGCTGGAGTAGGTGATACAAGCAACAAGGAAATTTTATAAACATATTTTATCAAACAATAAAAGGAATGGAATTATTTATATTAAAAGCTTGAAAGAGTAATTTCCAGTAAATAAATAGCGCCACCAATTTTGTCATTAATAGATACATTTTATATCCGAAAAAGCTTTAAAAAATACTATAAAAGTAAATTAATTTTGTAAAAGAGGGAAGTTAAAGTTGAGAATGACTCAAAAGCATCTGTATACATTAGCATGATATCACTTTTAGCGATTTACGCCTAAATTTTGGTTGTACATGATGTTCCTACTTGGGTGATTTTTAAACTCTTTGTTACAATATTCCTACTTTGTCGATGTTATGACAAATTCTTACTTTGGCGATGTTATATGATGCGTATTTTTTTTCCACAGGCATTTGTTTGACAATAATATTACCAAGATAGAACCAGGGGCTTTTACGGGATTAATTAACACAACATTCCTGTAAGTTCTAATATATTTCACGTGTCTCGCGCTTATAATGTGCCCATCCGCATTTATATAGTATGCGCATACCTACATAAAAAATCTCGTTCCCGTCCAAGCTGTCCACATCATCCAATCCATAATATATATACTTCCTTTCTTGCCAAGATTGTATCACACTTATCATCACTCAACACCCTTTCTAGTGTTATTTATCAGTTGACCTAGTTGTCCGATTGTTACTATCTATCAACGACCACTTGATCTTCTCTTTCACATATTTCCAGTCGGTTCTGCTTTTAATCATAACACCTTACTTTGCAGTTTCTAAGTGAAATAATGACATACTGCTTCATCTTTCACTTTAAGTTTGAAGTAGATTGATCTCTCCATTTAATTAAGTTTGCTCGGTCATTTCACTCAGTATCATTACTTGCAATTTAACATTAATTAAGTGCTAAATTCAATCCGATATATTATTAGAAACAACGACGACAATACACGTAATGTTTGTTACAGAGGTATTATAGGTTTTGTGGCTCGGGGTAAGAATATAATGCACTATTCGGGAAATTACCTATTCTAATCAAGCTTTTCTTCCCAGCTTTTTGACCGTTTATTATAAAGCGAATTTCAAAAAATCAAAATTATTTGATATCAGAAGGGCATCCCTCGTATTCAGAATGCAATTCGATATGGCTGATGTGGTCTCATTTCCTAGAAAAAATACTGTGCAAACGTTGCTATCCGAGCCGAATATAAGAAAAGTGTGTATGAAAAGAAAAGAAAGGAATACAACACAAAGATTATTTTAATATTTTTGGTAAGGGGTGCGCCATGCATACATCGTGTGTTTTGTAAAATAAACTGCTCAAATAAAGAAAGTCCGCAGTCATACAACCCATCCTACACCAAAACCTGATCTTATTATGACAATTTGATTGATACGGTCGTATGCAGAATCTTGTTAGCTCCAATTTGATACCCAATTTGCTACCAAACACTCAAAAGTGACAAAGGTTGATACCAGTTTATGGCATTTGGTGCATTTTCGAAAGTTGCAAATCAAAACGAAGCACGCGGTCGAAATGGCTTAGCGTGGCAATATGGTCAACCTTGCTTGCCCACGATGGGCCCCTGTCCACTATCCCAAATGCGCGCTTTATTCAATTGTCAATTTAAAACGCATGGATTGCTACAGTGATTTACTGATGAATACTAGAGCACGATGCGATCGATATGACCTAGCGGTTGTTTCGGGCTATGTCAATATGTCAATGGTCGTGCTCTGCCATTCACCTCTACAGATTTTTAATTTGCAACTTTTGAAAATGCACCAAATTTCATATACTGCTATCAATCTCTATGAATTTAAGATTTCGGTAGCAAATTTGGTACCAAATTGCAGCTAACAAGATTCTGCACACGACCTTATCAATCAAATTGTCATAACAAGATTAGGGTTTGGTGTAGGACGGGTTACATGACTGCGGACTTTCTTTATTTGAGGTGTTTATTAACAATGCATTAGAGATGTAACAGGCTTAATTTGTTTGAATTCTACCCCAGCAGTATAATAAGCGTGCTGCACTCATCACATGTGTGTACAATCATAGATTATCAAAGAAGGCATTTTTATAGAATTACGAGCCCCGTTCTTTGATAATCTGTGGTGCAGTGCAGAGGAACAGCTGTTATGATGACGTAATGAAGTGCAGTGCAATACATTCGCAAATAATGTACACGCATCGCTATGGTAATTCTGTTATATCACTACTTCTACGGCGAGTTGTCAAGCAATCATATGGATAGCAATAATATTTTGTTATTTGTGCATGTTTATAATTAAATTTTTAAACAAAAAATACCATCATCGCCATCTTCTTTATTTTTCTCGTATTTAAATACAGTGACCTTGAAAAGAACAACCTTAAGAAATTGGAACGTGGAATGTTTCGGGGGCTTCCAAAACTTGACTGGCTGTGAGTATCAGTATTAAACCTTTTCTTAAACATGTCACAAAATCTGTTTCCTCTCTAAAAAAGAAAAGAAATATATTATACGGCCCCGACCTACCAGATCTTTTTTATTTTGGGATATATTATTTGCTGTAAGTACTTAAAATCGAAAGGTTTAGCCCGTGTTTCCACACACAATGTAGGATGATACAATAGGTTGATTTTCGTTTAGTTTTTGAATTACGAAAAAGCTATAACAGTAATCCTTCTAAATGACGATTTACTAATCCAGCCAAAGAATATTAAGAGAACCACTCCAATCAACAGCACAGAGTGTTATTCATGGATGAAAATGTTCACATAATCATTTTGTCGGCGAGTTACAAATTGTAGATCAATGATTAATACCTTCATTTCAAATTCTTGTGTTTTTACAGTAATCTGAAAGGAACACCTATCGAAGACATTGAGGAAGGAACATTTTTTTATTTTTTTATGATTACAACTTTGTAAGTAATAATAATTATCATAATTATTAACGTCACCTCTGTAGTGGCACTGGTAGGTGTTGGTTATTGACTTTTCAGTAGCTGTTCTTGCCCGATACATGCGTTGTCAATGACGACAGGTAGTAATAACCATGCATGATCTCCATTGTGTCTGCTTGATGTACGCTGACATCATTTTAATCTGGAAAAATACTTTCGGCATCAGCGAACGGTGAGAAACAATTAAATAAAGTCTTATACAGGCTGATACAAACTCTAACAAGTCAATTTGTACCAAAATTCCTTCCCAATAACAATATGCATGATGCATAACAATAGATGCACTTCAAGTTCAGAGGTTAAGCCATCTCCTTTGTTATGCAATACGCATACTGAATAGTGGGAAGGGATTTCGGTCCAAATCGACATCCGGTAGAGTGACCTTAAACTTTAAGTTAAAGGTGCGTATTAACAAATCTTGTACTTTTTCTGACGTCACTGTCAATCAAATTCCCTACCACCCTAGATTGGTTAATAGCGCGTTAAAGGAAGGTCAATTCATCTGGTGCCAATCAGAGAAAAGGAATCGCGAGAAATGGCGATAAATTACGTACTTTTTAAAGGCAAAAGGCAACTTATCTAGGCATTGTTGACATGGTGCCTTCAGAAAAGAAAGTTTCCTACTATTAATATCTAACTTTTGAGACGGTTTGTATATTTTGGTGCAAAAAAATAAGATTCCCAGTTTTACCGCATCGTCCAGGATCTCATATCACGGAATATGTAGACAAAGCGTGCCCGAACTTGATTGACAGATGACGTCAGACGCAAACTAGTCTTTTTCTGTCTTCAATTATAAATCCTTATTTCAGGCAAACCTGATAAATAATACTAAATCAATTTGCAAATCTTTTCAAATCAAAAAACTTTGTTTAATGAAATGATGATTTTTATTTGTTCCTGCAGATCGCTTCTTGGCGCCAACATAACGAGCCCAACAAGGGATATGTTTCGCGGATTGCACAACTTAAAAACATTGTTAGTATATTTCTTAATCGCTTGTATTATCCTATAAATGTTATGATGCATGTAACAATGGGCAGTTCCAGAAATTTTCCACATCCCCCATCCCCAGATGATTTAATTTAAATTTGAAAATAAAGTATGGGATTTCGCATGAGAAATTTTGCCAAATTAAAGCGATTTTCCGAGCCACCCATAACATAAAAGTGGGATTCCAAACCAAAAATTTAGGGTGTACATTTGGAAAATGGGATTTATATGCATTTACACCAAAAGGTTAAGGGAATTCCCACTTTTTACACTCCGATGTGCACCCCGACGGGAAATGGGATTTTCTTTTGTCTGATTTAGTGATTTATCTTCACACCACCACCAATCAGATGCCCGATGAAGTCCGCTGGTATTGGATGCAACGTAGCAAATTAAGTTGCCATAATTAAGTTAAGTTTCAGTAAGAAAATGGGTTTTTAACATGTACCTTTTTTTCTTATAATCAGTTATTATTCCTTTTCTTTTCTTTGTTTGGTTTGATGCCAATAAAGAATGATTGATTGTTCAATTGTACCTCATTTATTATGCATACTGTATGATAAGCTGAAGGCATACGAATTCGAACAACTATATTTTTCGATGACAAATCTGGTTTTTCTAGGTTTATGATTATATCTGCGTGAAATAATCTTTATTTGCCTCTTCTATGGTAGACTTAGTGGAGTTTTATCCACTTTTGTGAACGTCTAACCAGAGCATTCACAATTTCCAAGAGATTTCTGGTTGTGATTTTTATTGTCCTGTTAGGGGTTGTGCAATAATTATGTGTACCCCGGGGTGGTGAACTCTCAAAGTGGTCTGCCAAAAATGGCTTGCCCCCCTTTGGCTGTGCCAAAAAAATCTTTGCCCCGCCCCTTTTTGACGTGCCAAAAAATATTTGCCCCCCCCCCCCTTTTACACAAAGAGAACCCAAAACTTTAAATTGAGTTATCATATAATGCGAGTGCAGCGAGCAGGAAACTTTGCATATTTGAACGTGTTCCTAATTTTTTCCTACACCTTTTTAGGGCGTAATATAGAAACGCTACCCGAAATATCTATGCCAAAAATCGCTTCCCCCACTTTCGACCTGCCAAAAATCGCTTGACCCCCTTTCGACCTGCCAAAAAATGCTTGCCCCTCCCCTTTTCTGAGGCTGCCAAAAATGTTTGCCCCCCCAATAATTCACTACTCCAATGGTACACATAATTATTGCACCACCCCTTTGCATGGTAATAGGTCATTACCAACGAAAGGAGACCTCAGCCTCATGACTAACTATAGCGGGATCACACTGATGTCCATTGCTGTAAAACTACACAACAAGATATTGTTGTTGAGAATTAGCGATCATTATATATAGATTCAATAATAAGGAAGAACCAGACCCGGGAACCAGACCGGATTCCGCCTACAGCCACAGACACTACTTCAAGTTTATGGCACGGTTGTTTGATGGGATCATTTATTAGTTTTTCAAACAAAACATCATGTACAACCAAATTTTAGAGTGATTTTAAAGTGATATCATGCTAATGTATACAGATGCTTTTGAGTCATTCTCAACTTTAATTTCCACCCTTTTATCATTCTCAACTTTAATTTCCACTCTTTTACAAAAGTATTTACTTTTAAAGTATATTTTAAAGCTTTTTCGGATATAAAATGTATCTATTAATGACAAAATTGGTGGCGCTATTTAGTTACTGGAAATTACTCTCTCAAGCTTTTAATACAAATAATTTCTTTTATTGTTTGATAAAATATGTTTATAAAATTTCTTTGTCGCTTGTTTTAATGGCAGTATTAATCACCTAACCCTTGCAAATAAAGAAATATGATTTGGGATAAATAGCGCCATCTATAGTTTACATTTAGTTAGTAATGAAGCCAATTCTATATACATCAAACAACCGTGATGGAGCGCCTATCAAGCATGTATCCATCAATGATGGTCTCTAGTACCGGATACCAACAACGGTTTAAAGCCAGATGCAATCGCCTCACTAGCTATGGAGAAACTTTGTAGTCGCCTGCTCCGCATTCGAATGTGCTCTGCGTATATTTTCTGTATACCGTCGAGCTGAGGGTGCCGTCAATATTTAGCACATAGCAGTCGAGAAATGCTAGTGATTGTAACTTGAAGAAGGATTCTGGTTAATTTTTGTCGGCAATAATTTCTCGTCAACAAAACGAGGCCACAATTTAGGAGATTTGTCCTGATAATTAATCAGCACTCCGTCAATGATTTAGTGATTGCAACTCCTTTTCCATCAGTCAATGTGATTTACTTGTTGCATGGAAGCAATGGATGAAAGGCAGCAAGGATGTAGCAATAACTCGCGAACCACAATCAAAACGTAAATTATCTCGTCGGTCCTGATTTCCCCCGTGAATTTACAACAGGCGATTGCATCGATCACGGGTTACCGTTACCATAGTTACTCTTAATTACGAAATCTTGCACAGTATGCACAATAAATAAGTTACCATTTGTTAAATAACTTTACAGCCAAAAATGAGGATAAAGTGCAAAAATCAAGTCGGCCATAAGTGCGCAAGGGTCTTCTCTTTAATTTGAGACGGCAAAATAAAATGCAGATATGAAACAAAGACCGATGGAAGGTAGCGATTCAAAGATTGCACTGTTAATAGAGCCTGCTTTTTTATACGGTAAACGTGACAGAAGCAAATGGTGCAATTTTTAAACATGTACCTTCCATCGGTTTTCGTATTAACTGTTCATATGCATTATATCAATTTGTAAGTCATAGTTCACTGAATTTACAACCGTATGACAAAACAGGCAAAAATAGTAACTTTTTGCACAACATTTGCTATTTAAAGAGAATTGGTCATTGCTCATTAAAACGGGGCTAGTATATGGACAATATGTGGTAAATATGTTGAAAACGGCCTATCCCAGCACAATTGTTGACCAAAATGTAGGTTTTAAAAGTCAGAACCTCAAGTGTTACTTACAGTATTTATCACATTTTATATCATTAAGTGAAAAAGAACACTTATATTGTCCATATACTAGCCTCATGAGGATGGGCAATGACCAATTCTCTTTAAAATTGCATATCTTGTGCAGAAAGTTACAATTTTCGCCTGTTTTGTCATGCGGTTGTAAATTCAATGAACTATGACTTTGCTAAAGAGCGCTTACAAATTGATTCCTTTTCTTTTTTATGTAAATTTAGATTTTGTATTATTGTAGCTATTTGTCTCTTGACTATACCTTTATGTTTGGTTTGATGTCAATAAAGATTTCTCCATGTAAATGTTAACAACATTGTTAGAGAAACTATGGTCTACTATTTTATGAGTTTGTTTTAAACAAATAAAATGTGATTCGTACTTGATAATTATTTTTCTAACCTGTGCATAATGTTGAGATTGCCGGGCCTTCCTTTAACGGTTTAAATTTTAAACAAATCTATGAACTTGTAACCATCTGCCTGACTGTGTACTTCGGTTATATAAATGCGCTTTTATAAATACGCACGTGACCACCTCCGCGCTGCCATAACGGCTTATAGACAGTAAGTCTCGAGGCACAGCACTCCACGCCATACATAAATTCTGCCAGCCACATTTCCCCAATATGAAATTTAAAAAAGAAGTAAAATTAAGTTTGGCAGAGGTGGGGTTCGAACTCACGGCGCACCGCTATCATGGATACTCCATGAGCCTAGCGCCTTAGACCACTCGGTCGTTTCTTTTAATTCTTTAACAATGTTGTCAACATTTACATGAAGAAATGTGAATGCGTTAACGAAATCTCACTTTTGCAAGTAATCTTTAACAACTTTGTGGCGTTCGTTGTCAGGAAAGCATGTGACAAGGGCGCTCTCACCGTTGGAACTTCTGCATCCCCTTATCCGCTACTTGGGTATTTTTGGATTTTCCGTTGACAAAGTCCTGCGTGCTAACCACATGGTGGGGGACTCTTAACAAGGGGGGCCTTTGTTTACACCACGTTCATGGACTTGTATGCCATCTTCACATCATTACCAATCAGATGCTCGATGAAGTCCGCTGGTATCGGACGCAACGTACTACGTAGCAAATACAGTTTCAGTAAGAAAATGGGGTTTAAACTCGATTAATAGTGTACACCAAGATATTTGAATTAACAGTTGCTTCGGCATGTCTAACTGTAACTAAAATGCTTATTTTGATATCTCTATTTTTAACAGAACCGTGGATGACCATCGCCTGTGCTGCTTGTTTGATTATAAGGTAAATTGCATCAATACAAATCCAGCCTTTTCGTCATGTAATCGCCTGATGCCAAATGGCGCGCTCCGATTTTTCATTTGGTTTCTTGGAATCGGCGCCGTAATCGGCAATTTCCTTGTCATGGGACTGCGCCTCAGTGAACTTGGTCGACGTGAGGGTAAAGTTCAATCTTGCCTCATTACAAACTTAGCTGCTTCCGATGCACTCATGGGGATTTATATGCTCATAATAGGTGGCGCTGATCTTTACTATGGACGTGATTATTTTAAATATGCCGATGACTGGCGTAACGGCGGCTTGTGTAAAGTTGCAGGATTTCTTTCAATGGTTTCCAGTGAAGCTTCAGTATTTCTAGTAACGATAATCAGCGTGGATCGCTTCATATCTATTGCTTTTCCATTCAGTCGTTGTAGTCTTGAGACAACTTCGGTGCGCATAGCGTCAGTACTTACGTGGGTTGCGGCAGTCATAATCGGTTTGTCGGCAACACTTCTTGCGGATCATATCAAGGGATTCTACGGAATGTCTGATGTTTGTGTCGGACTACCTCTCAAAACAGACCCGGTGAATGATACCAGTTCTTTTGTGTATGATCTTGCCACACAACAATACGTCTATAAAATCAATAAATCAGGAACAGAAACGCCCTCGTGGGCATTTTCAATCGTTATTTATTTAGGATTAAATCTGCTCTGCTTTGTCGCTGTATTTGTTTGCTACGTTAGTATCTTCATTATCGTCAAAAATCACGTCGCCAAGCGAGAAGATCGAAAAATCTCTCTAATGAAATCAAAGTTGCTGCCAAGATGGCGCTCATCGTTGGAACTGATTTTGCCTGCTGGGTTCCCATCATCATTATGGGTATTCTTTCACAAACTGGTGCCATTACTATTCCAGAACAGATGTATGCTTGGAGTGTGGTGTTCATAATACCTATTAATTCATCTATTAATCCATATCTTTATACATTGTCGAACGTAAACTCAAAATGTACGCAAAAACGTAAACCAGTTGGAGTGAGAACAATTGATACAATACGTCAAACAGACACTCACATGACGTCGCCTGTGTATAGCCAATTGTGCGATACACCGACCGCGATAACCATGCCTGGATATTCTAATAACATTGGCAGCTCAAAATTATAAACAGTTTCGTTCTTTCATTTAAAGTTTTCGTGATCTTCCTCTTTTTATGATATTTTTCATTATCCACGAAAAAAGCATATTCCCAAAATTTCAGTGATTCATTTTGCGTTTGCGAGTATGCATGATTATGCGTATTACACTGCTCCATAGACAAATGTCACGATATCTTTGCAAAACGAATTAATCTGCAAGAAATATTTTGTACATAAACATTATGTAGCCAGAGGTTTCCAGTGATATAAAAATCTCAACTTTTTTTGTATTGCTTTTTAAATAGTTTTCAAGAGCAACATTCCGTAGTAAACCCCCTATATTATAGCAATTACTGTAATTACCGATAGCTATGTTTTAATACAATGTTCTATCTACCACAAATATAGAGTTCACATTCCGTGTTACCCCTATACAGCAATTATTGTAATTACCGATAGCTTTGTCTTAATACAATGTTTTATCTACCACAAATGTAGGGCTTACATTGTGTGTAACCCCTATACAGCAGTTATTGTAATTACCGATAGCTATGTTTTAATACAATGTTCTATCTACCACAAAATAGGTCTACATTCCGTGCAACCCCTATACAGCAATTAGTGTAATTACCGATAGTTATGTTTTAACAGAATGTTCTATTTCTACATCATTAATTGACTAACCTTATGACATGATCAGGACAGCGACAGAGACCATTCCTTGAACACATTCACCGATACCAGTGATTCAAGACATAAATTTAAATAACTGACACGCAGACAAAGTTCCATACCCTGACTGTAAGTTGGCAACGAGGCCTAAGTTAATTATCGTTGCTCAGACAAACAACTGGTAGACCATTAGACAACTGATAGACCATTAGACATACGAATGATGTACAACGACAAGGGGTAAATCAAAAGAGTCTATCATATTCAAAATAGACAGACCGGCTTATTCGACATTCGACTTTCTTTCTTTCTTTCTTTTTTGACTTGGACGAAAAACTTTGAAAGACAAGTCTGTGGTTACCGCAGTTTCAAATAAGTTTGTAAAATTAATGTGTGACAAGTAGCCATTTCAAACTCATTAAAGTTTTTTTTTTTTCAAAAAAGCCATTAATATAGGAGGCAGATTCCTGAATGTAAGGTAGAATCTAGCTATCTTGGCGCCAACCCGTCAACGTTATCTAAATAGATTTCCGCTGCTAACACCTAGATTAGCATTGACATAAAAGATGAATTTTTACATTTTGAACCACATACAAGCTATAATTTTCGTTTTGATGTACCTATAAGCTCCTATATTGACTTCGTCGATTATAAAGGAGTGATTACTGGACTTATATTATTTCGGTAGTAAGGCTATTTCGGCGTAACAACATTCATCATTTGACTATGTAAACATGCCCGAACAACCCGACACAACTAATATTGTCTGAAATGACGGTTCTATGCCGAGACAACAAAGTAGCACTGTTCTACTCCTAACACATATGACTGAGTGGTGTGGATGTTATAATTTCTATTTATTTGACATCGACCGACTGGGTGACCTGACATACGACGAACCTGACATCGACAGATGCGACATTGACATACAGAGACATTGCGATTGGCTATTTTAAAGCGTCAAGATTTCTACCGACAAATGAGTTTATATTCAGATATTACTGGTGCAGACAATGACAAGTGACCTTACAAGTGAAATTATTAGACGACTTTCTACCGCTTTGATTTGAAGATGAAAACTGACCGGGTTTTCATAATTTTGTAACGAAAGACTCCACCACTTTTCAAATAACACTTCCCGACGACGGTACATGTAGGAACACATACCTGTCACAGGTCCGTGTGGATAAGACGCTTTCGTTGTTAGCTACTTCCGCCTACGACAGAAGATGCAAGGTCAAACGCAGGTACGCAAGGTGTTAAAAGTTGCTTAGGTCCGTTCACTCAGAACCCTACTGACCACCCTCTATTGTTATGCAGAGTTGATAGATATATATTGAATCAACCCAATTCTGAGAAACACCTGTTTACTTTGAAATTTAAAAAAAAATCGGTCAAATAAAAAACAATAATTGTATTTTTTTTTCAATAATGTCAGATAAAACCATTTGATATACCTTTTTTTTTAAATCCTGGCGTTAAAATTAGGCAAGAAATTGTGTATTTTGGTGAAGGATTTTTTAAAATTATTTTACAGGCTTGATCTTCGCCCGTGAGCTTGTTAACTTTTTAGCGTAATACGAGCGTAGTTCGCACGAGCTTAGTTCGCTAAAGAAAGATTTTTCCACCTCTGTGAGGCATATCGTACGGTTCTATTTGTTTTAGTTTTAGTTTTCATTGGACCGTTTTAACTTCAGACTGATATAATGTCCAACTCAGTACTTCGAAAGTAGTGTTATTTCAATGCATTGGAATATGAATTGAATTTGATTTTGGCCATTTTGCAATTATTCAATTCAGTGAATTGGATCGAAATGTTTGGTTTTTCATTTCAGTTCAATGCATTGAATCGAAATGTTTTATTCTTTCATTTCAATTCAATGCATTGAATCGAAATGTTGTTTTTGTTCATTTCAATTCAATTCATTGAATCGAAAATGCATGCCGTATGTATCTCTCTGAACTACTTTTAGCCAAATGACCGGTAAAATGTATCAGTGTTAGTAATAAGAATTGAATTTGAATATGAATTGAATTCAAATGCTGTGGATTGGAATTGAAATTGGTTAGCAGTTAATTTCAATGCATTGAATTGGGATTGAATCAAAATTATTTAAACCAGAGAATTGAATTGAAATGGCATCAAAATTATTTTATAAAAAAAAGAATTGAATCTGAATTGAATTGAAACACACTGAAATAACACTATTCGAAAGCAATCAGCAACCTTGGAGAATCATAAATCCATGGGTATATTCACGCGTTGATTTTCAACAACTTTCAATCGAAGTGAAAAATGTTGAAATCAAAACGGAAATTTTAACAAAGCTATAATGATATATAGTTCCCGATGATGTGCGTTAGAGAATTAAGACAAATCCTTCATTAGCTCACTGGCCAAGTTGAAGCCTGTCAAAATCGAAAATCTTACACTAGAAAACTAAATTTGAGGCCTAAGTTTTTACATCAGGAATATACAGTATCAAGCATTATGCGTTTTTTTTCTTGACAATTACTGAAAAAATGAGCATTATTCCTTTTCATTTGGCCGAGAAAATGTATTTCAACGTGAAAAGGTGTAATTCAAAATTTTGCTCATTTATACACCGAATTCGATCGTTCCAGTTCCTAACTATATGACAGAGTGGGCCTTGTATAACAATAGCCAGCGAGTGACTAACGTTCTGAGTGCATTTATCATTGGGATTTATCATCATACGACGATACCAGATAGTAAGTTTAAGACATGGCTATTATCAGGGCTGTCTCGCGCATTCATGCTAATTAGACTGTGTTACCTCCAGGTATTGTTCTACGGCACTGGCTAAATTAGTCACGGTTGTGTGATGTTTGTATAACTAAATTTCTCCAAAAAAGTTTGGAAAGTTTTTTCAAGCATCTATATCACAGATTATTTGGGACATGTTCATATTGTGTTGCATATCAATGGACAACTAATTTATTCCCCTTTATAATGATACCACATGTGAAACAATCACCCTTTTCACGGCTGAGTACACGTCTTGTGAATGTAGTTGGGTCTCAAACAGAATGTGCCAAATTGGCCATTATTCTAAGCTCGACTAACTTCAATACTCGTAGCTGGTGAAAAATACATACGCAGCCACAACAGCTTGCACCTCCTCCTATTGCTGCTCACCAGCCTGGTCACACGATGCTGTGGGATGACATTCCATTCTTCAACCAGGATTCATCGCAGGTCATTCAATGTGGTTGCATTGGCTACTGCATTTGGCTACTCTACTCCCGTTGATTACCCTGGCTCTGTGAAGGTGAGCGTTTTCATCTTGGAGAATTGCATTGCTAGGTTCCAGATTGCGAAGATATGGAATTGTAACTTGCTGCACAGAATTATGGTCAATTTGGCACATTCTGTTTGAGACCCCGCTACATTCACAAGACGTGAACTCGGCCGTGCAAAATGTGATTGTTTCCAATATGGCGTCTTTGTAAAGGGGAATAACTTAGCTGTCCATTGATATGCAACACAATATGAAAAATTTCGTAAATAAACAGATATATGGATGCTTGAAAAACTTTTCAAACTTTTTTTTGAGGAGTTTATTATAATAGTCACTCTTACCTAAATGTGAAAACTGATGGCACTATTTATCTTAAATCTTGTTTACATAGACACTTGCATTCCGCAATTAAAACATCAGAAATTAAATTGAATAACAAAATAGCAAAGAAAGTTCCTAAAAACCTCTTTTATCGCGAAATGAGAGAATTCATATTATTTGATTAAAATGTAAATAGCGCCCTTAATTTGCACACAAATATACAGTTTATGGAATAAAATTACCACATGAAAAGCAGGAAAAGCTGAATATTATAAAATGATGAAGAAAATCGATGTTGAAAATAGGCTTTTAAAATATCTGGTATTGTTAAGATTTGTCTAGAATCGATATTTTGTTAGGCAAAATAATAGATATCCCCATCAAGCAACCGTGTAGTGCCGCAAACTAAAAGCGAACGCTTGTATTGCCCTATAACATGTAGGCCTATAACATGTAACTGCGACTAAAGCGTGAAAAAACGACTAAAACCGTGAAACAAAGTCAATTGTTTGCAATTATTTACTTTTCTTGGTCTATAAACATTGGCAATGGTTCTAATATAGAGAGCTCAAACAAAGTCAATGATGTTTGCACGATTATCACTTGTTACCTATGACTTGACTGTATTTCCTATTGACCTGTAGTATCGCATCAGCGGCTAATGTGTGCCTTTTGATACTCAATTACACCCTTGATGGTATGACAACAAAAAGGTACTTTTCGTTATAGTAGCGCTTTCACGCGACTTTCGTCTGATCACTTATTGACAGCAGCCTGCTAGGTGAAGCGATAATACACTGGCGGGACAGCTGACCGATTTAATGGCGGAATCCCTTTGTCCCAAACAAAAGGTACCTTTCGATGAATAGCTTGTCCAGATTTCAAATCGGCACAAGTGTACAATGCGTATCAATCAACAGAGAGTGTACATTCAACGTCCAATTTCGAAATTGGGTGACTTTAGCACATCTGATGGGCGTTTTAAATACGTAACGCATAAAAGGCATTGACATCGAATGGCTGCCTATAGTGCTGTTAGTGACATCATACAATCACGGAATAAAGCAGTTACGTGTATTCCGTAAGCTTTCATGTCATGGATGGTATTATTCCAGAATGCCTGAATTTTAAGTTGCTTATGCGTTCCCTCTTTTCGTCCGCTTATACTCAAGACATTCCTGAATTCTTTGTTTAGTACGAATATTCTGTCTTTTTCAAATCGACTGATTGTCTTCTCTAAGGTGCTTTATAGATGCCGTGACATCATTAACACTAAATTAAAGTAAGTGTGTTACTATCGTTATCATAGGTTATATACCACTAATTACTCCCAATTACCGAAAAATATAGCGCTATTTTTTTCTGTTTTGCCAAAGAAACAGAGTTAAATCCTAATCCTTTATTTAGGTCTAACGTGCAATGAAAGTCACATATTAATTTTTGGACAATTTTTGGAAATAAGGGTTAAAAACATTCGTTTTTAGGGTGTTTTTCATATGCGAAAGACTTATATCAAGTAATGCATTCTAATTTTTGAAAAACATATTTTCTAATCTTTTTCATAACCAATTATCAAAAATAACATAAAATATTTACATTCTGAGCTCATTCGTAGCCTATACTCAAGACTTGGAATGCTTAGTCTTATGCCAAGTCATGGAATTTTGTGACTACATTGCATGTTTTAGCCCATTTTCCCTCAAATTGCAAAACAAAATTGACTTTTATTGCCAGTTAAAACTAAAGGATTGGGATGTTTCATTTGGTAAAACAGGCTAATAGTTTTATAATACAAAACAATTAGTGCTGTATTTTTCTGGAATAGGGAGTAGGCGATGCATACAATACAATTGAATGAAGGACATTTGTAGGCTTTAAAATCGTTAAATTTAAAACGATACCAACTTGCGTAGGAAAAATGTGCAAATTTGGAATTTATTGCTTTAAAAGTGTAGCTGTCTGTCACTGTTTGACAGCTTTCTTAAAATGTTACCAATCCATTGTACGATTTGTCGCGTAGGGTAAGCATCTATAGCCAAAGCCAGAAACGTCAGTCATTTGGATTTTGCCGTGTCAGATTCGAATCAGTGAATTCAAGCGTTTGCGTCACCAGTGTACTGACAAATCGTCCTACTACGCGCGTGTATACACTACGCGCGTGTATACGCTCACGCGAGATTAGGTTAGGGTTTGTGATTCGAATATGCTACTGCACAATCCAACATGGTGTTACTCACAACAGTATAGTATGTAGTCATATTTTATAACACTTTACAGCTCCGATGATACACTGCCATTCAAGGAGATTTCACTATTCAGAACGTTAAAGGACAACTCTCAAATGTCAGCTAATGTTGACATTATGGTTATTTAGGGCGGGGTTTCTTGACCGACGGTAAGACCGCGGGTCTAGGCTAATCTTCTTTCTTCAGTTTGGGAACCGCGGGTGTAAAGCAGCTGTAAGAGATCTGAATAGTATAAAAAAACTGCACATATCTGAGCATTATAGAATATTGATATTGATATTTGCGAAACTAGAAAGAGTAGTTTCAATGTAATACTATTTCGTATTACTATCTAACCTATATTATGTAGTGTTACGTACAATCAAACTTGTATATACGGTCTTGTACTATTTTAACTATTAAAGTGATACTATTTTAAGAACTATTTGCGAGTTTGTATGATTTTTTTCGACGACTTATAGAAAGATAGGAGAAACGATTCAGTGAGTTGTTGTCTTCATTAGGATAAGATTACATTTTACTTCGCTGAGCCTCAACATAAATTTATACCAATAATTATTCCAAATTAATTGGTACGTTAGTAACGATAACATAATCAACAATAGCGGTGATATGCTATCCTGGGATGCTATCCCGCGCACCAACCTCTGCAGAATAAGCAATACAAGAGGGTTCAGAGCCAAAAAACCCTAACTTATATATGACCAGCTCTCACAAAATGAGCATCAAGTTAGCTCCTTTCTTTGATCTACAAAAATCAGTATTTCCACCACAATGTCTTTTGTTTTCTATCCAATTTTGTCATGATTAATTTACTCTATCCTCTATAGTGCCCTGGCGACTTTATACTCATTTTGTGGGAGCAGATTATTGTGAGTTGATGCTTTTTGGCTCTCAGCCCACGAATTTTTTGACATGATTCTTTTCATGCAAATCCAATTATAATGACGGTGTTAAACTCACATTTGTAATGACTTTTCACAACTACACTAGTGGTTTCATCTGACTGGCAACTCATCACATATGACCGCTTCCTTTTACAGGAAACAGGAACCACTATGGCGTGATCGAGTTGGTCAAAGATGTTGTTGAGTGAGTAAGGCCCCTCGTCCTTGTTTAGAGTGTCTTTTCCTTCTTGGCGTATCCAAATGGTTTCGTTCAGCCATCTAGTGGACTTGACAGCTTCTCTGTCAATGACTTTAGAGTCCTTCAAATTGGTAGTATATTGATTGATAAACAAGGACGAGGGGCTTCTCACTCATCATCATCATTGACCAACTCATCACGCCTGTTTCCGTTGCTTATAAAAGAAAGTAGTTAGATGTGATGCGTTGCCAGTCTGATAAAACCACTAGTGTAGTGGTGAAACGTCACTAAAAATGTGAGTTTTTACCTTCATTATTATTGGATTTGCATAAAAAGAATCATGTCAACATTTTTTTTTTTGCGTTTCAAAGATCCAGAATTCTCGCTTTACTTTCATACAGAAATACAACATTTTGTACGCATGCAAAATAGATTATTGAGAAACGGATAAAAGACACGCTACTAAAAAAGATTACAAAAATAATATTGGAATTTGTTTTATTATTCTCTATTCATTCAAATTGTTAAGGGAGTACTACACCATGTTGTAAATTTGTGACTATTTTTGCATTTTTCTCAAAAATAATTACACACTGGTAACAAAAGTTATGTATATTATTGGGGCAAGGTATCCAATTACTACACTGAAATTTCAGTGACTCAAGACAAGCGGTTCAGTTTATATGATAGGAAACGAGGTACATCCTAGCGGTACCTTATTTCTGATCATAAATAACAAACCGCTTGTCTTGGGTCACTGAAATTCAGTGTAGTAATTGGATTCCTTGCCCCTATAATATACATAACTTTTACCATTACCACTGTGTTATTAGTTTTTGAGAAAATGCAAAAATAGACAAAATTTATCGAGGAGTGTAGTACCCCTTAAGGGCCTGTAGAATTTTAGACCCAAATTACCCTTGAACATCATCGGCTTATTTCAGCACTGCTTAGAGGTAGTGCATTTAAATAATAAACTCCGTGATATTACGCCCTTCTATTTATTCAAATTCACTACCCTATGGCGGAGCGAGGTCGCTTACTACTCCGGTATTGAAGATTATGCACGTACGAAACGAACGCGCAGACAACGTAGAAATTGTGCAAATTTGTCCGTTTTACAATGTATTAAAGACATCCAAGGATATTGCGCATAGGAAGGAATATGATACATGTGTTTGTATCAAATCATTATAATAAAGCAACAATGATGTGTACTTCATTCATATGTGTGCTTCATAAGTGCAGATTATCCAATGGAGTACGTGTGAGCTCCCGGGGTGAGCTCGGGCGTATAAAAAGATTACGATTTCGTAATAACGTGTAACGTGGAATGAATGACGTTATTGAATTTTGTTTTCATTTTGAAGCCAAAGTCATGATAATGCATGATTGTAGTGGCCTTAATCTACCAAAATATTGTGTTTTTGGCACCCATAATATCGGGAAACATTGAAATGCAATAATTATATTTAAACGGCATGCTAGTCCTGGTTATAGTCAAAATCATTAATTCTAGACCGCTAAATATCTTGCTTGACGCCCTCTTGTAGCCAGCACAAACGTTTGTCTCGATCACAGCCGTCTTGTACTCCTTCGTGACGAAGGAGCACAATTCAACTTGGTACCGAGACTATCGATATGTACGCACGTGGTGTGAACGCCCGTACATATCGCACAGTACGTACGGAACGTCGCAATCTCTAATGACGAGGTTTATTTGCTTATTAGCTTATGATATGGATAAAGTGGATAATAGATTGTATGGCCTTGTATAGCAGATTCGCAGCCCGATCTATAAATAGTTTGATTATACGGTATCGATCTTCTGCGTTTCGGTATATACATTTTTATGAAAGTTGGATCGTAAAGATACGCGTACGAAACATATTTAAAGCAATCATAAATTAAATTAAATTAAATGAACATATGGCATGAAAGTAAATGTTATGGTTGATATAATAAAGTCAGGCTGGTGGATTAAAAATGGGAATATAATAAGACGGGAAACCGGAGATCATGTACTGCTTTGCAGGTACTATGTTGTACCAAATTCAGGTCGGGATATTTTAGGTATTATATGTGAAAATAATAGAGGTACTTTTAGACACTACTTTAACAAGTTGTTCAGATTTTAAACTTTTTTTTTTTTTTTAAGATGATATTTATGCGAATATAACATAAACAAATAAATTGTGAATATATCTTAGCACATCTTTCTTGCGGAATAATGTGTCCGAAATAGATCCCGCTATAACCTAGCCGTAGTTGAAACAGTGGGTCATTTTGGGTTATAGCAGCAGCAGTAGGTCAGCTACATTAAATAATCGTCTCAATTGAATACATGAATACAAAAGCCACCTAAGTCCATGGGAAGTGATTTTGAGAGAAAAACCTGTGTATCATTTTAATTCCTTCAGTTAGATTTACCTGGTCAATATGGTAAGTTTTACGTGCAAATGAGTGGATTAACCTGTATTAGGTATGACGATTAGCATTTCAGGGACTTCGTGGGGTTCATTTTAAATTTTGGTTTTTTGAATCATATACAAAGACAACAATGTTAGAATGAGATTACCACTAGTAAGATAATACAAAATAAAGCGCACAGGTATGTATAATGTTGATAAACATTCTGCCATGTAATATAAACCACACACTTTCCTTTATTAAACCCATTTTTTTTTTCAAAAGTCACTCTCTAGCAATGAATGTGTTACAAGTGGACTTTTATACATACTGATTTTAATCAATGTGTTACAAGACTCAAATCATGGAATTGGGTGATTCTTTCATACATGCTATTTTCACATGCTCAATAGACACAGAGGATGAATTTGAGTTGTTCTTTCATACATATGACAGGCCTATGTAAAGGAACACTTTCCCATGCTTAACTCAATTTGGTTTAAGTATGGACTTAGGTGGCTTTTGTATTCATATATTCAATTGTAAACCCTCTTTGATTTCTGTTGTATTGAATCACAACTCATTAGTCGAAGAACTTGCTGTCCAATTACGAAAATTCCTAGGCGTTTCTGTAATAAAAGTTTCAACTCCACAAAAAGATATTTCATAAGACACGTCAATCAGATCTGAATAATCTTTACAAATAGCTGAAAGTGTAGTAATGCTATTCTGGATATTTAACGGCCCAGTATAGCCAATATTTTCCTAAATTAATATCCAAGCAATACAAGCTAATGACACAATTTAATTGACACCTTTCTTCTTGAAATACTGCACACAACAGGCATTAAAAGGGATATTCAACATCTCTATGGTTATCAGTGTTCTTGTAATCTTGACACGAGGCTGCGTTGTAGTTACCCTTACGCCAAGATGAAAATGAAAATAAAATGCATGATTTTGTTCACGATTAGCATAGCTGTTTTGTGAGGGTTTTGATACGTACTAAAGCGCTTTCGATGCTTAATGTGCGACAAACTTTCTTATCATGGCACATGTTTTGCAAAAAACGATCTACTTCTGGTACATTTCTCATATTGTAATAGGTGTTGTAGCAACAGCCATGCTTTCGATATGACACTCATTGGTACCCCTCAGAATTCGAAAGTATCCATCTTCGCCCCACTCTGTACCCCAAGTATTTTGCACGATCCAATATTTCACGCCCGTTTCTGGAGTAGCGCCTTCATATCCGTAGCCAACAATGACAACCACGTGATTTGTCGTCTGCCATGGATTGAAGCGATCCACCAATCCCGTGTGATAGTAGATACCTCTTTGGTAGAACAGGAAGTCGTCATAGACTTCAAAACTGACAGCGATTGGTCCATTTCTGAGCAGCTCGATCTTCATCAAATCTTCATTGCATGCTCCGTAAAATCCGCCGATGTAGTGATATTGTGAAGTATAAAACCGGCGACAGGGTGATGTTTGACACGGAGTTACACGGCCAAGATATGGATAACACGAATCGTCAACAAAGCCGAAATCTTGACCGTATTTTCCTGATCAACGAAATCAAACAATTTTGGAAAACACAGTTAGTAACTTAGTTATTTTGACAATAGCGAAGCAAAGTTTAAAAAAAAGACAATTAACTTCAGTACAAAAGTAAACGTGCGTTATGTCGGGGTGTGTTCGGTAAACAAGTGTGTTTCAACAGCTCTCGTAATTATATTTGTATGTCAAGTTCATCAGCACAAGGTACATTGAGCTTTACTAGCATAGCATTCATATTCTAAACACATTAAACACCTTTTAAATAGATATAAACACGTAAATAATCCAAGGTCAGCAACAATTGAGGCCGATCAGGATTTTGAAGGTGTTATTTGTTTCAATTGTGTGACTTGCCTTCTTTACCTTATTTCATACGTAAGGCTTTTCTGACCGTTTAAAAAGGGCAACTCACTTGAATTCAACGTATTGCATTTGTTTAACCTATAACACTAACTATGAAGGGGGGAATTGCATTCCCAATATTATTTCATATTAAGCATCATAATTGATACCAATGTATAGCTATTGGTCTAATCTATTATTTGATACCAAAATAAGTACAAACATTCCCCATGTAGTATCGCTATAACGTCATAACGTAGAAATTTTGGCTATATACAAAAAGTATAGGTAACATTTTTCTTCGGCAATTTGCTATAATGAAAAGAAAATACACCAGGCACAAAGAGAAACTCGTCAGTTATATTCATCCTTGCTGTTCAATAACTTGATAATTTTGGATTATTCTGAAATATACATTTTGTTAATTGGACTTTGCTTTCTTATTTGACACCCTGTTCGTGAAAAACGAACAAGAATTGACCAAGATATGCGCCTCCAAAGCCTCAAACCCCAAAATCAAAAGTTGCATTTTCAACGATTTTCAATGGGAACGCATCGTTGTATTGCACACAAGCACCACGGGCCAATCAATAAAGCACACAGTGTAACAGGCACAATTGAATCGTTAAAATTGCAAATTTTGATTTTGGGGTTTGACGGTTTGGAGGCGCATATCTTTGTCAATTCTTGCTCAATGTTCACGAACAGGGTGTCAAATGAAAAGAAAAGTCCAATTAACAAAATATATATTTCAGAATAATCAAAATTATCAAGCTATTGAACAGCAAGGATGAATATAACTGACGAGTTTCTTTTTGTGCCTGGTGTAATTACGTTAACCATGTTAACCTAAGTACCAAGTTTACAATCCGTTTCCCTTACATCCCTTATGCGCCTGTCACACTACACCTAATAGGTCTTCCGTACAAGAAACGGATGGTATTTTAGTGAATCCGTTGTTGTTCGTCAATGATCGTTTTATGTTCTTTTTATGTCCTGCTATCATCCGCCAAATGCGTTTCGTGTTAGGTGATGTTCGTTAGAGTCCGTCGGCAAGTTTTGTGCATGCACAAAACTTGAAACAGAGTGTACCGAATACACATGTTCGGTATTTATCCGATGTGTGTTCGTATGGTGCTGCATATTGCCGGAGTTTGTTCGCTCTCCTTTCGTTCATGTTCGTTCTTTGTTCGTTGCACTCGGCCCGTGTTCGTTGCAAATACGTTCCTGTGAGGCCTTCACCACCGGATAGCATATTTTTGCATTCGGTGATGTACGTTGACCAAGACCGTGTTAGTGTCACACTACACCGGATCGGTCTTCCGTATAAGAAACGGATGGTATTTTAGCAAATCCGTTAGTGTTCGTCAATGTTCGTTTTATGTTCTTCATATGTCCTGCTATTATCCGCCAAATGCGTTTCGTGTTAGGTGATGTTTGTTTAGTCCGTCGACAATACGTTTCAAGTTTTGTGCATGCACAAAACTTGAAAAGGATGTGCCGAATACACATGTTCGGAAGTTGTCCGATGTGTGTTCGTACTGTTCTGTATATATACCCTGGGTTTGTTCGTTATTCTTTCGTTTATATACCGCAGGTGTTTGCAAGGTTTCGCAGGCGCTTGTGCCGGATGTAGGCCTATGGCGAACATGTGCCTCGATCATGGGGGGGGGGGATTTGAAGGGTGTGTGACGCAATATCATATTTCCCCCAGTACTTTAGTGACTGACAAGTAGAAAAAGGGGGAAAGGAGGGAAAAAAGAAAGGAAAGTGAGAAAAATTGAAGAGAGAAGATCAAGAGAAGAGAAAAAGTTCAATTGCACGTAATTTAGTAGGCCTATGCATGTAAGTAGTATTGAGGGAGGGGCACTTTCGGACGTTGAACGATTGAATATAAAACGCCTGCAGGATTATTAGCGGCCACAACGCATAGAGAGACGAACGGGAATCGGACCCCCAAATCCGGACATTTTTCGGACGTTGACCTCCAAATCCGGTCATTTGTCGGACGTTGAACGATCGAATATAAGACGCCTGCAGGATTATTAGCGGCCACAACGCATAGAGAAACGAACGGGAATCGGACCCCCAAATCCGGTCATTTGTCGGACGTTGAACGATCGGATATAAGACGCCTGCAGGATTATTAGCGGCCACAACGCATAGAGAGACGAATGGGAATCGGACCCAAAATCCCACCGAATCTTCTGCCGGACTGGTGATTTTCCACCGAATAAAATATTTTTGTATTCGGTGATGTACGTTGATCCAGTCCGTCGTAGTGTGACAGACCTATTACAGTAATTTCGAAAGAGCAAAATAAATAATTCAACCTCGATGTTCGGTGGTCGGACTTACCCCCGGGTGCGGTGGTGGGTTAACATTTTATATCACTGCAATGAGCGCAAAAGGTGGATCTACAATTAGCTTAAGTCATTTGAGTGAAATCACAAGCATAGTAGTGTACCATTGTGCAAGATACAAAAACCTTTAGGATACCCTATTCGTAGTAGGAGTGTGAAAATATTAATGTAAATAATTATGTACACTCTTATTTCGCCAATTAAAAAAGTCTTAAACAATCTTAATCAATCTTAAACTCGTGTTAGTTACGTGGTCCTCTCGTCGAAATATTGGTTAAGGGCCCTTAATTTTCTTGTTGTTTAAGGCTCAAATCAATAGTTGGTTAAAACTTTAACCAATAAATGCATATAACTCGCACTTTAACCAGCTTCAAGTTTAAGTGCTTAACCAACTAGGTTGTTTAAGGTCTTTTAATCAATATTTGCTCAATAACTCTAAACAGATAATGATTTATATGTTCTATTTTATCTAAGGATTGTTTAAGAAATACAACTGCTTAATCAATGGTTGTATTGGATTTAATTATGATTGGGACTTTCTTTCTCTTTTTAAAAAAATTTTATATACTGAAACATAATTCATGATAGATTTGAAGTCATCAGATCTTGGTCAACTGTGAGATTCGTTCAACAAAAATACAATTTAATGCATAATTTTTTTTTATCAGTTCAACCCGCTATGTATCCGGGCAATGTATCCGAGTAAAAAATTAAAATCTAATAAGCCTTTCTCTCTCGCATGCATTACGATACAATGCTAAAATACAATACATCAACGCTAATAAATTCACACACTCGATACGGTATCCAGCATACTGATACTTCAATGCATCTCGTCTACATTGTAAGCTATTGTGCGTCATGCCCAAAACTGAACATCGCGGTACACACATTGGTGATATACATGTACCGTGCACGTAGAACAGTACAGTACAGTATCGCTAGAATGTCAATCCCAATGACGTTGTTAAATCTAGCAAATGAACGCATCAATATCCATCCTTTATATGTCTCAACGATGTCTATGCATAACTTATCAAACGAATCTCGAGTTTGGTGCAACCTGATTGACTCAAACCTACCTATTTGAACGAAGTTTCAGAAGACCATAAGCAGCACGACCAGCATTCACTCGTGGCCGCCATTTGCTTTTGTCATTTAAAACAATAATTGGTTAAAATTCCGTGGCGCGAGATGTATCGTTAAACAGGTAAAGTACAATTCCACTAAACATTACACAGTTTAACGCCTTTTAACGTAACAAAAAATAACCACCTTTATACGCTCGAGTTTAACAGTCTTTTAACATACGTTAAACTTTGCAGATTAAGCGCAAAATCACGCCTTTGAACATTAATCTTAAACTTTTCTTCTTATACTTGGCGACTGTTAACTGCCGGAACAAGAGTGTAGGCAATAAGAAAATAAGATGAATTTACACGGAACAACTGGGACAACAAGAGCCATTAACGCACGTACTGCCACGAGATAGGGAATCCCTTCGCATCCCTGGGCATACTTTAGAACAGCTGACGATTTCTTGAGGAGAAAAGAAGTACCTAAAGAATAGACAGAGTACAAAGATAGAGACAAGTAGTTTAATTAACTTTTGACTTAAGTTAAGTGTAAATATTTTGTCCATTGAACAAGGAAGTTTGCTTTTTTTTTGTGTAAATATTTAGTCCATGAACGATATTTAGATACAGAATAGCTTTTTGATTATGGACAATATACTATGTTTAATGGGGCATATTGAGATTGGCATTGTGGTCGCATTTCATTGGTCAAAAATATTCAATATGAGATTTTTAAAAATAAACATATATTTTAAATTGATTCATAGTGTTTATCATGCGGCGTATTAATATCACCACCCAAAAATCACGTGATAAAAAGGCATAATATTCTGAACGTTTCTCCGCATTTTGTGAATTTGAAGGATGAAATAATTACAGAAACTACAATCAACGGTGTCAATCTATATTAAGGTTGTTAATATTCTGTTCATTTTTTCTAGCACCTTTTTACAAACTGTTTTAGGATTTTAAGACAATAAGCAGATTCAAGTTTGGAAGTGATAAGACTCAAGGATATTCTTAACTAAATTAATGTAAAAATAATGTAAGTTGTCCCTGCCAAAACAATCATTAGTGATAATAGGCTTTGAACGCAATATATTATCAATCAGACTCAATCATATTTTAAAGGTTGACATTAGAAGATATATAATTACTTCATACACACATGTACGTACATACAGACGAGGGCTTTTAAATAAAGAAAATAAAATCAACCTATCAATCATCCATCAATTAGTAAATAAATAAATAAATAAATAGGCTTAAATACGGAGAGTTATAACGCGCCATTTGATCAAGATCATAGCTCCTATCATGCAATACGAAAATAATAAAACGACCAATTGAAAATAATTCAACAAACAAACGGTACAAACAGTAGGACGAGATGTTAAACCTGCACTCCCAGTTTAAATGACCTGGTTGCTTCATTGGACTTTTAATGGCTGAGGACTTCTACACTCTAAGAAATAATGGTTCTAAAAAGTTTCTAAAGTTGTTCTCAGGAGAACCCTTAGAGGGGATTCTAAAAGAACCAAAAAATAGTTCCAAAACCGTCAAAAAAATGGCCCCAAATGTGATACTGTTTTTCAGATCTTCAGAGAGCTTTAAGGGTTCTCGTAAATTAAAGAACCCTTTTTTAGAGGTTCAAGAGGGAAGGTTCTCCTGAGAGGACAAAAAAAGGTTCTATTTAGAACCTTTATTTCTTAGAGTGTAATGGCTCCTACCCTGTATGTGTTGTTGGTCATTACACGTAGACGAGACTCGTGTAAAGCGGTTGATGCAAACGCATAGCAACTACCACAGTAATACTGATTTCGTACTGGTGATACGTAGCTTATACCATCAACGTCATTGCCATAGTCAAAGGCATCAGGCAATTGAGATGATGCTGCAACATATAATAAAAGTATTAAAGAAAAGTTATAATTAATTGGTAAAAGTGAGTGCTAGTGGTGCTGTATAGAGATGTTCACAATCCTAATAACGAATACCAACAATATGTTATTATAAACAACATTTTGAAAGTATATGCCGACGGAAACGTTTACAATATAATCACAAAATAGACAATTTTGCTGCAAAGTTTCGCGTTGTTTACAACCTTCCATTCAAATGTAGGAATACCAATTCGCTATATGTAGAAGGTCACTTCGAAACTTACCGTCTACAAGCTGTTATGGCAGCACGGATGTAAGTTCACGTGCGTATTTATAAATACGTGTATTTATAAATATAGTCGAAGCTTACTGCTAATGTATACTTCCCTTACACGCACTTTAACAAGAATAGTCAGAACGTATAAAGCGTGCACAACAAACACCTCCAGCCCAGTACAGCACACAAACCCCACCCCACCCCACCCCACCCCCTCAAACACCCATTCACCCATTCACCTCGCATACATACTCGGCCCACACATATACCTTTCCCACAGACATATCACTTCTCTACACTCTCTGACAACATTTCTTAAGGGTCGAGGAGAGTCAAAACAGATAAAGTAATTAAAGAGATAGGCAAGCAAACAGAAATATAGGAAAATGGCGGATTATAGCTTACCCATTAGCAGTATCCTAGAGGGCGCCATTGGTTCTGGGTTCCCCATCGTCCATTGTTGTCCCCAGCTCGTCTTCTTATTTGTTGTACTGTCACATTTTTTTTATACGTTTTGTATACTCTAGCTTTCCAAAATTTTTGTTTGGAATTGATGTCTAGAAAGCAAAAAGAAATATTAAACCTTAACTGTTACCTATTCATACAAATTGGAAATCCGCTTTCAATTTCTATTTCTACTATTAAAGCTCATAATTTGTGATTTGCATAAACTAATGAATTAGTCAAACTAATGAATTAAAACGAACATGACGAAGAAGAACTGCTATTTCATTCAGTGCATAGAATGCGTGTATTAGCTCTCCGATCGTATTATTATCATGATTATTGGCGGAACGTCATGCAGCTGGGATATACAAACAAGACTTAAGACGAACAGCGATATGCACACAGTTTATACGTCATGACGAAAAACGAATAGCGATATGCACACAGTGTATACGTCACTGATTCAATGATACCACTGTGATGATAAACATGTACGAAATGTGTTTAGCCATCACTCGATCGGTGATTACAGAATAAACCGGAGATCTCCGGATTTAATATAAAATCTTAAATTTTACTGTAATTAAAGCACTTCAGGCTTAGTCTTTCACGTTATATTTTAGTACTCCACTGACATTGGGGCGTCGCTGTGGGCAAATCACACATTATGGCTTTTAACTAATATAGAACATACAACAACAGGACATATGGTCCAAAAAGAGCTTTACCCTATTTCAAAGATTTATTTCTCGGAGTTTAGAACCACTATTCACAATATTATTACATATTCTAAAAACATATATTGTTTTAAGAATGTGTGGTGAAAAAATATGAAACAAAAAGAAGTTAAATTATCAAAATAGTGCAAGTATTAAGTAAGAGGTTCCAAAATTACTTTGTCCACGCGTAATTCAATATGTGTCGATTTACCATCAGTATTGCGTCTGGTATATAAGAATGGTCAACTGCTGATCCGTCGGATAACGCTTTTTCAATGGGAAATGAACGTTGCTGCTTGGGTGTCACGGTGAGGTTAGCATTTATTCCGTATTGAAAATCGTGTTCCGACAGATCTGCACTCGACTGGCCTCATATATACATATAATAAATTGATAAAAACCTCGACTGGTCATTAAAAAGTGATGAATATTTTATATGCATGGATGAATTACAATCCAAGATTTTTGTCACTTTTGAATGACAAGCTGCGGGTGTGAACCAATAATTATTTTATGTATGTCTAACTCTTTGCAATACTGTTGGTAATCTGACACATCCCTTTGAATTACGTGCGGACAAAGTAATTTTGGAACCTCTTGCACAATGTTGTTAATTTAGCCTCTTCTTCTTGAATTTTTTCACCTTATATTTTAGCAAAATATATATTTCGAATATATGTAACAATATTGTTAATAGCTGATTAACTCTGAGAAATTAACATTTGAATTGGGTAAAATTCTTTGTGTCGCACTGTATAGTAGACGTAGAGAACATAGAAAATACACATATTATAATATTTAATTCAGTATCACCTTTTTAAAATCCATGATATCTTTGTTCCTTGAAATCCTTGAATTTAGTATCACCTTTTTAAAATCTTCATAAATATTATGTAAAGAATTATTTCTTGACTTTTCCATGGTATTTTGAAATAAGATTCTATACATCACAAAATCGTGGTCTTTCGATAAACATTTAAATGTTTCAGTTTACTCATTCAGTCCTTTGCTATTTAAATGATCGTTTATATTTTGGATCTTAATAATAGAAATTAATAAAAGTGAAGCTTTAGCTTAAAAAATAATCGTGAGAGTTACCATTAACAAAACTCTGGCTCGGTTTATACTTCTTTTTGGGAATCGCTTCCAAAGTCATCTAGTTCGTATATGTTCGCTTTACTCGACGCTGAGGGATATTTAGCTTCAATTTGTTCGGCACGAAAGCAAGCCCAATCACTCTGGTCTATGTTATGTGCCCATCCGCTGCTCTCATTACAATAGCTGCTAGCAACAAACTGCTGATGTTGAATTTCATAACGACTGTATCCAAAGAATTTCTTGCCATGTAGAACTACTTCAAAGCCTTGATTGTAGATCATGGTCCATAACCTAAAAATTCCTGAAAAATGATAAAGTTGTTTAAAAATAATACCTATACAATAATGACAGCGTTTATAATTATACCACAGATGGATGATAGAAATCAATCATAACAAATATGTTTATATTCTGATAACATTGAGATATTATTAACACGAATTATGCTTTATGACATGATTGAAATTGTTAAAACAATTTAAAGTAGCAACACCAATATAAGTTAAACATTATAAAGACTGCACAAAAAAGTAACGTAGCTGTTATAAATACGCCTACAGTTTCAGAACTACTATTTTTTTCATAATATTGCAACACAGAAAGAAGGATGATCTATTTACGCGCATTTTGATACCCTATTCGTCTAATTTCGTTCATTATTAACAACACAGCAGTTGTTTTAAAGAAAAATACCCGAATTTAAAACTTGCAGCTATTTGTATTGATTTCAAGTCAGCGCGAAGATATTTAATGGAAGGTTTTTACGTTACACAGTGTTTACATAATAACCATTGATCGCTGTAAACTGCAACTTTTAAATTCGGGTATTTTGCTTTCAAAGTACTACTGTGTTGTAAATATTGAACGACATTATGGGGTATCAAAATGCGCGTAAATAAATCACCCTTCTTTCTATGTTGAAACATTGTGGACATAATTAATTGTTTGATAACAGTTGCGTTCCTTTTTGGTACAGACTTTATTGCGGTATTACAATCAGAATAGGAATTAACGAAGACAGTAATATTATGAACTTTTTTCTACCTCTTATTTGTTTGAAAAGAATAAGAAAATATAGGAAAAAAACCCTGTTCTATGGGCAGACGGACCTTTTAAGTTGGGTCGATCGGTCGATTTGGAAATGACCCCAAAAAATCACCAAAATCTGTAAATATTTGCAATTTGGGAATACAAAAAAAAATTGGTTCCTGAAATTGTCGAAATTTGGGGTCATTCATTTGTGGCAGGAATTTTTTTCCAATTTGTACAAAATCTGGGTCGGTCGGGCCCGTAGTACAGGGTTTTTGTCGTCTAAGCGCCCAAGTCTTACCATCTTTATTTACTACCACATCGGGAAAATGGAGGTTCACCTCAAAACTAGTGACTGGTTCCCATGGTTCTGTACATGCTATTGTTTTATCACTACCAGCCTAGGGGAAAAAGAGTACAATGGAGACAGGAATATGCGTAAAAGTTCCATTAATCTTAATTAGATTCCCCCTTTCTCCTTCTTTTTTTTTTTTTTCTTGAAAATCATGTGAAAAGCTATACAGAGAATAAACATCTCGTTTGGATAACAAGGATCATCTTTAATAAAAAGCAAACATCCTTTTGATCTATTTAGGTTGATACCTGGTTTCTCATGTGTATCGATAAGAATTCGGTGGTCCCCTGGTTTGCACGGTATCTATTTTCTTGTAAAAGACGTTCTGGATTTTACACTTTATAAAAAATAATTCCACTTAGAACCCTCAAAGTTAATTTCAGAAAATAATAGATTAGAGTATCATTAAAACGAAATGGAATTTTTATATAGATATTTAACCACCTTTTCAGTCTTCATTTTCACTAAATTAAAACGGATTATAAGATTAACACGAATACTCTTCTCAGTGGAGGTAGTAGGGGTCATCATATGGGGTACCGACCGTGATTAGGGCAGCACCGGGTCTGATGGGGAGTTAAGCTGTTAAGTGAGGCAATTTTCCTATGGGAGCTTGAGTTTTTTAAAACTCCCACAGTAAAATTGCCTAAAAACAGCTTGTTTAAAAAAAACATTTCAGATCGATTGAGGCACGTGTCCCCCGTGCCCCTATGACGCTACGCCACTGACTCTGCCTTCTACACGAATCGTTATTATGCAGATGTACAATATTAATTATATTCGTATATTCTTTTGTGCATAGGATGCATCAGTACATAAACAAAAAAAATATTTTATTGAAAACCCTCCCACTCGGCTGGTTTTTCTAAAAGGTAATCAGGCTTCCTTAGCCTGTGCAATAAATTAGCATTAAATGAATTACATTCTAAAACACTTTTAGAAACATTTCATTATAGCGTGTAACGCAAAAAGACCACTTATCACCACTTTAGCAGACCCATGGTAAATCGTTCCGGTTTTAGGTAAGAGGAAAGAAGAATGTACATTCTTAAACACTTGAGAACGTTCCTGCAATCTTATTGGTTCTTACCTAGCTTTACCCGTGTGATATGACACGACATCACACGGGTAAGCGCGTGTGCGTCAACGCGATACGCGTACTCGCTACTTGGACCAATCGGAGGCGCACAGCAACAACGAGACTGATTGATTTTAAGCCCTAGGTAATTCTTGCTAAATGTAGGTTTAATTTGATTAAAATTTGTATGATATTTTTATTTGAATTGAAGTGTTTAAGAATAAGAATAAAGGTATTGTTTTTAGTCAGCTGTCGTGCATCTATCGTCTCATATAACACGGGCGACATTATTATTTTTATGCGTAAAACAACGAGGCGAATATAAATGATGTCGCCCGTGTTACATGAGACGATAGATGCACCCAGGCTAAAAACGACATGACATTTTTTACAATATTAAAAGATAGTCGAGATTAATATGTAGCCTAATTATGTTCATGTATGAGCCGATCAAGCACAATGAGGACAATATATTGTGAACAGTTTCAGATTTTTGCATCATTTTTTCATCAGCTTTTAATAATTTGATGTATTGAGAAATCAATATAACATTTGAAAGCCACGTTACACAAATTTTAGTGTTAAATCACTTCAAAACAGTTTTGGCAACATTACTTGACCGGGTCACGTGTATACCCAGATTAAAATAATTTCACGTTTCAACAGACGAATATCATAATTTGCCTTGGCCGGGGTGAGAGCAATTTTTGTCGTAGCTCATAAAATTAATATTGAACAGCCTCTTTATAGCATCGAGAAGTATTTTTAAAAATACAAACAATTGGCAACTCGTATAATGTGGTAATAAAAAGGCAAAAACACATACCTGACCAAGATTAAATGTCCATCTTCCTTCAACTTCTTCAAAAAGAACAGTTGGTAGGTGTATCCGCAAATATACCAGTTATAACAAAACAATAAAACAGGTAATACCAATTTATGCATCATCAAAATTGCACCACCGTTACACATTATTAACAATGTACTACGACGAACTCCAAATTTTGTGTAATGACGTCACATGAATGTGCACATCATCATCATCATCAACATTTTCATAATGATTGAGAAATAGAAACGGAAGAGATCATTAGCTGTCAAATGGTACCCCAGATGCCAATATTTTATGACGAATTCAAATCCCTTCAGGTGTGGATAAACTGAGGAATGTACTCTCTGCAATCAATCAGGCGATAATAGCACAATCCTGACGGCACGGTTCCATTACCTTCATTTATCAACCAAAGATTAACGAACTGGACCTATTCTTTTTGGAGTGTGAGGTTTAGTAATTTCTACATACATCAGGTTTTATCATGGCGTGTAATGTTTTATTGGGGTTGAAGAACGAGGTCTTTTGAGAAATAGAAAGTGTTACAATCTTGGTGTGTAATATACAATTTATTAATCCTTTGCGTGCTATATTACTAATCACACCACAAAATTACTTGATGTTAGCAAAAAAAAGGCACATTTTAAAATGTATATTTTCAAGAACTATTCCATTCCCCTATTAATTTAAAAAAACTTTAATTTTAAAAAACTTTAAATTTTAAAAAACTGACTTTCTGACTTTCATTGAACTCAAGCTAAATCCATTGCTTAATCACAATCATTCCATTTGAAAAAGCTGTCATATCATAGCCAGAGTTAGATAATATAATTTCCTTTTAGCACGCATGCACTGGTTGCTCATTGCTTCCAAATAACTCCAATTTAAAGATTAACTAGGTCGAAAACTCGTCTCATTTTATATGATGAAGTGTTTCTAGTAAATATACGATTCCGATTATAACAATATAGTATAATGATTCTTTATAACGAAAAAAAATATAGTTAATATAAATGATATGGATTTAAAGAAGAGCATGATACATTTTCTAGCTAGTGCTTTATATTAAATTGTTTGGTTTTTTTTTTTTAATTGTTTAGGAATAATTTTCTTTATCAAATATAATTTTCTTGATTTTCATCGTTTGGCCTTTATCAGACCAATTATTCACCTCATTACATTTTCATACTAATAGTAATTACATTCTTATAACGCACACCTACTCCATCATTTCAATCAGAGGTTTCCATTTTTCAAGGACTATATACTGATTTATTTCTACACTATATCACTATTTTGGCACTCTGCCCGACTGGTCTAGAAAAAAAAGGTAGGCCGCGCAGTATGTAGGGCATGGTTTTAAAT
>NW_027305672.1:0-102447 GCF_039555335.1 Amphiura filiformis
GACATGTCATGTTGTCATGATAGCGCATGATGATGACATAAATGACGACATAATTGACCACATAATTGCAAGTTGTCACGATAAATGATGACATAATTGACGATATAATTGCGAGTTGTCACGATAATTGACATGATAATTTCGAGTTGTCGAGTTGTCACGATAAATGACGACATAATTGACGACATAATTGCGAGTTGTCACGATAATTGATATGATAATTTCGAGCTGTCGAGTTGTCATGATAAATGACGGCATTAATCAGACGACATAATTGACGATACCGTTGCGAGATTGTCACGATAATTGACATGATAATTTCTTGAGTTGTCGAGTTGTCATGATAAATGACGACATAATTGACGACATAATTGCGAGTTGTCACGATAAATGATGACATAATTGACGACATAATTGCGAGTTGTCACGATAATTGACATGATAATTTCGAGTTGTCAAGTTGTCACGATAAATGATTACATAATTGACGACATAAGTGCGGGTTGTCTCGGGAGTGGACCTGATAAGTTCGACTTGTCGAGTTGTCATGATAAATGACGACATAATTGACGACATAATTGGTGAGTTGTCACGATAAATGATGACATAATTGACGATTATAATTGCGAGTTGTCACGATAATTGACATGATAATTTCTGAGTTGTCAAGTTGTCACGATAAATGACGACGCAATTGACGACATAATTGCGAGTTGTCAACGATAATTGACATGATAATTTCTTGAGGTTGTCGAGTTGTCGCGATAAATGACGACATAATTGACGACATAATTGCGGGAGGTTGTCACGATAAATGATGACATAATTGACGACATAATTGCGAGTTGTCACGATAATTGACATGATAATTTCGAGTTGTCAAGTTGTCACGATAAATGACGACATAATTGACGACATAATTGCGAGTTGTCACGATAATTGACATGATAATTTCTGAGTTGTCGAGTTGTCGCGATAAATGACGACATAATTGACGACATAATTGCGAGTTGTCACGATAAATGATGACATAATTGACGACATAATTGCGAGTTGTCACGATAATTGACATGATAATTTCTGAGAGTTGTCACGATAAATGACGGCATAATTGACGACATAATTGCGAGTTGTCACGATAATTGACATGATAATTTCGAGTTGTCGAGTTGTCATGATAAATGACGACATAATTGACGACATAATTGCGAGTTGTCACGATAAATGATGACATAATTGACGACATAATTTGCGAGTTGTCACGATAATTGACATGATAATTTCGAAGTTGTCAAGTTGTCACGATAAATGACGACATAATTGACGACATAATTGCGAGTTGTCACGATAATTGACGCCACGATAATTTTCCGAGTTGTCGAGTTGTCAGCGATAAATGACGACATAATTGACGACATAATTGCGAGTTGTCACGATAAATGATGACATAATTGACGACATAATTGCGAGTTGTCACGATAATTGACATGATAATTTCGAGTTGTCAAGTTGTCACGATAAATGACGACATAATTGACGACATAATTGCGAGTTGTCACGATAATTGATATGATAATTTCGAGTTGTCGAGTTGTCACGATAAATGACGACATAATTGACGACATAATTGCGAGTTGTCACGATAAATGATGACATAATTGACGACATAATTGCGAGTTGTCACGATAATTGACTTATGATAATGTCGAGTTGTCGAGTTGTCACGATAAATGACGGCATAATTGACGACATAATTGCGAGTTGTCACGATAATTGACATGATAATTTCGAGTTGTCGAGTTGTCATGATAAATGACGACATAATTGACGACATAATTGCGAGTTGTCTCGATAAATGATGACATAATTACGACATAATTGCACCGAGTTGTCACGATAATCGACGCCGAGTAATTTCTTGAGTTGTTGAGTTGTCACGATAAATGACGACATAATTGACGACATAATTGCTAGTTGTCACGATAATTGACATGATAATTTCGAGTTGTCGAGTTGTCACGATAAATGACGACATAATTGACGACATAATTGCGTTGTCACGATAAATGATGACATAATTGACGACATAATTGCGAGTTGTCACGATAATTGACATGATAATTTCGAGTTGTCGAGTTGTCACGATAAATGACGACATAATTGACGACATAATTGCGAGTTGTCACGATAATTGACATGATAATTTCGAGTTGTCGAGTTGTCGCGATAAATGACGACATAATTGACGACATAATTGCGAGTTGTCACGATAAATGATGACATAATTGATGACATAATTGCGAGTTGTCACGATAATTGACATGATAATTTCGAGTTGTCGAGTTGTCACGATAAATGACGACATAATTGACGACATAATTGCAAGAGTTGTCACGATAAATGATGACATAATTGACGACATAATTGCGAGTTGTCACGATAATTGACACGCTGATAATTTCGAGGTTAATCGAGTTGTCACGATGCTTCGACGATATAATTGCGAGTTGTACGGACGAGTTGTCATGATAATTGACGACATAAAGTCATGATAAATGGGTGTTGTCACGATAATTGATATGATAATTTCGAGGTTGTCGAGTTGTCACGATACTTCTGACGATATAATTGCGAGTTGTATGACGAGTTGTCATGATAATTGACGACATAAAGTCATGATAATTTCGTGTTGTTGCACGATAATTGACATGATAATTTCGAGTTGTCGAGTTGTCACGATACTCTGACGATATAATTGCGAGTTGTATGACGAGTTGTCATGATAATTGACGACATAAAGTCATGATAATTTCGTGTTGTCACGATAATTGACATGATAATTTCTGAGTTGTCGAGTTGTCACGATACTTGACGATATAATTGCGAGTTGTATGACGAGTTGTCATGATAATTGACGACATAAAGTCATGATAATTTCGTGTTGTCACGATAATTGACATGATAATTTCGAGTTGTCGAGTTGTCACGATACTTGACGATATAATTGCGAGTTGTATGACGTGTTGCCATGATAATTGCGAGTTGTATGACGTGTTGTCATGATACTTGCCGGCGACATAAAGTCATGATAATTGACGACATACGCATGATTTATACTACATCGCGAGCGATTTGTTTGACCAATGAGGTGGCGCGTTATTCCAAACGCAAAAAACCCGCTCTATCCCATTGCACGACAGATTTCACCTCTGACCTCGATCAGCTGTGTTTGCGACCAGTCATGACAGTAGTAGTGTCCAGTTACGAAAATCGAATTATTTGCCTCCATTTTAACGGCGTGCTTGGATTAGGTTTGCAATAGTAATATATAGTGTTCAATTCACTTAATATTTAGAGAAGCAAATGACATGATGGATTGAGGACAATTATGTCCACGGACATCGAATACACCACGAAACATGACGAGATTTGTCCCATTCACCGTGCATCACACATGACTGTGCATTGATCATTGCAATACCGTGCAGTGTTTTCCGTGTGTACACCGTCCTCCAGGCTGGAGTTGGGTTGTTGTCTGTACGTACACGACTCTGCAAGGTGAGTTTCTTTTTTATAACCATTATTTTTTTTATGCAAAAGTAAAACTAAACGACACAACATTAATTTTAACTGGCAGTGAGGATTTGTTATTCTGTCGATCGGACATCCGGGCATGAACCGGCTGACAATTTATTTTAGCACTGGACTGAAACAACATTCATACGTACTCGCTATAAACAGCATGCGTGATTGGTCGATAGGCGGGCATAAACAACGTTTATGCCCGGCGTTCAGGTCATAAACAGAAGCCGCGCGAGTTGCGCGCGAGAATCTGATGGACGCTCGCGAGTAGGATATTAGCGCGTCTATGTTCGCGAGGCTATTTACATAAAGCGCGAGTGATGTGCCGCGATGTTCGCGCGCGTCCAAGCACGATGGACTAAGCAAGAAAACGTTTTCTTACAATTAGCGTTGGAGAAACTGTTAAAAATTAAAATGATAAGGAACTGGTAGTTTTTAGTTTAAAATGATGGTATTTTTAGTTTTGGAGGGAAATAACAGCAAGCAGAATGTTGCGTATAGAGATAAGATGAGGGTTCATTCGATTTTTCATGACTAAGCAGTTTAGTATATACCTCGGGCTAAAAGCCCTCGGCATAAACAATTGTTTAGTCATGAAAATATATGAATGAACCCCTAATTCGCATTCACTGAACTCGGAGACAGCGTCGGAGTGTATCACAAGCTATCACACTATTGTGCCAGGTTCGACTCTCTGATCTGCAAATACAAATATGCGATAAGTTGGCTTTTTCACTCCAATGCATGTGATAAATGGATGTAACGTGGCCCTGACCGGAGAGAATAGTATAGGAAAACATGATTTGTGAGATATGATCTGGTCCATGTGGACCAAAGGCGGTAAATTTGAAACTAAGATACATGTAGGTAAAAAATATGGAGTAAAAATAAGAAAATACATAAGAAAATAGACATCAAAACTTTAGAACCAAGCATGCTAGACCTTTGTTTATTTCAGTAATGATAGCCTATTGTATGTATAATGTAATGATTACAGTAACTTAATTTTCAAAATGCACTCCTTTGGCCCTGATGGACCAGATTATTGTCACATTTTCACTTCATCTTCGAGTTCAATCCTAACCCACAGCAAGTGAGCATTAAACATAAATGTTTTGATTTTTTTGCTGAGTAGGCCTATGTACTATGTTTACAAAGTACATGTACATTGAAATCGTGTAAAAACAGAATTTTGAAAAATATTCAGGGCTTTCTCCTTAGCAAATGCGGGAGCAAATGTTACAATATATGGCTTTAATTACAATGTCATATTGTTTTGTCTTTCCAGAAACTGGCACAGGTTCTAGCAGGAAAAGGTCCATTCTGCAAGGCATATCTTCCAAAAATCTAGACTAACATGCGCTGAAGCAAAGCACCTGCAACCGAACAGCACGGCTTTCCTTAGTGAGGAGGATGTAAGTAATTTCATTTACAAAGTTGTAGCCAAATGGGTGCAGCTCACCACACAAAATGCCAATACCTTATTCAGCCTGATCATGACCGAAAATAGTGTAGAATAACAAATTTTTGCGTGCTACGTCTCACTGAAGCCTTTTTTTAGAAGCTCAAAGACTTTAGACTTGTGCACTTCGAGTCCAGCTCGTCCGAGTCCGAGCCGAGCGAGTCCGGAGCAAAGTCCGAGTCAAACAAAATATGACCCTAGTCCGGACTCGGTCAGAGTCCATGCCTGGGGTGGGGCACTGAACTTTATATCTAACATGTATGTTTCTATCAGTGAAGTAGGGGCCTAAAAAGTGGGGGTTGGGGCAAGTGTTCTTGGTCGGTTAATTACCACCTCAATCTTACCGGTTAATTAACCGGTTAATCTAACCACAGCATCATATTTAACCGGTGGTAAAATAGGTTAATTATGAATCTTGAATTATTCTGACGTTTTTTAAGTTTTAACACTTTAATATCACTTCAGTGTTCACTGGAAATATTAAAATAGTATTCTTCTTCTTGCTCTCTCTAAATCTAGGTTAAGTGTCATGCACCATCATAGACCATATGTGCAGACTATATCATGGTCTATATGCGTAAAAATCTGTGGAGGGGGTTCTTTGAAAAATTTGTACGGGGGATGTGCCCTGCAGACTTTTGGATGCTGACTTCCGCACTCTATACATGTGGCTTTACTTTAATCAGAATTTGTTTTACAATGTATATCATACAAAAGCTAACACTTTTACTTCCCTATACACTTTTCCCCATTACAGTAGGTCAACAGATTTATAATGCAATTCAATGTTATACATTGTAGCAGGTGAATGTGGTAATTACTGGTAATATGTTGAAAACTACCTATCCTTGAAGTCAAAACCTCATGTGTTCCTTATAATATTTTTCTTTCAATTTTTATGCCATTTTAAATGAAGAGCACACTATATTGTCCATACATGCATATAGGCCTACTAGCCTCATTTTAACCGAGTAATTGCCAATTCTCTTTAAATTTCAAATCTTGTGCAAAAGATTCCACTATTTTTGTCTGTTTTGTCATCATATTGGTTGTAAATTCAATGATATGACATTGCTAAAGATTGCCTACAAATTGATATGACCAAAAATGTACCGTCAAATGTTGGCGCTTTTCCCCAAATTGCTGAAAAGGTACCCCAAAACCGTAGCACATCCCTGCATACCTTCAACCAGGCAGAATGCCTACCACCTGTTGTACAAGTACCCAAAAATCCACAGCAGATCTAGTGTAGAGCAGATTATACCATTTTTGCCCAGGATTGCTTCAATCAATAACTAAAAAGACAAAGTTGATAAAATTCTAATTGTATAGTCACAGACTTGCGGTATCATTGTGCATCTGTGTCAATGAGTGTAAAATTTTTTAAACAGGTTGAATTGACATTATAAGTTTATATATGAAAATAATTTTTTAATTTTAAAATTTTAAAATGGAATGTTTTAAAGCTAAAGGTGGACAAGAAAACTTCATCTGCTCATGTTAAATGCTTGCGCAGTGTTCTTCAGTATGATGGCATATTGAATTCTGAGCGCAGATTTATATATTTTCAAACCATAATTAACCAATCTTACCGGTTAATTAACTGGTTAATTAACGTTAATTAACCGCTGTTTATAATTAACCGGTTAATTAAGAACACTGGGTTGGGGTCATTTACATTTTAAATGATGGGGGTCACAGGTATTAAAAGTTCTCTAGAAACTACATGTATCAGAGAGTGAAAATAGTAAATGTGGAGATGTTGGCATGTGTGTATTGTCACATTAGTGACATGTAACTCTACAGATGTACACAGGCCATTACGGGAATAGGAAGGGCACCAGGCTGTGTGCAGCATTTAAATGTACATGGAGAGCAATGTATTCAATGGGGGTGAGATAAATTATAGAAAAATATTATAATGATAACAATATAAATAATAAAATAATAAAATAAATGATAATAATAATCATAATAATAGAAATTCACCATTCAGAAATATCAAGAAGAAAATTAATGTGTTGAAATGTTTTCCAGTTTGCCATTTTGATACCAGTATGCAAACAGCTTTACTTTTTACCACATTCATTAAAGCAGGCCTGAATAACTACACATGTATACAAATCAGTTAGGGAGTGGGGAGTCCATATCCCCCCACTTTTAGTCTGACTTCAGTCCAGGCAGTGGGGGATTATGCTGTTACTAAACAAAAAGTTCAAGTATGTGGTATGCTTTGTACCTGTGATATTATAATTTCAAATATTTTTTACAAACTGAACAAATGTGCAGTGAATAGTGAACACATACAAACTACACATACATGTATTCTCTCCGGTCAGGGTTGTTCCATTTAGTGCACTTACCCATTTCTCACATCTGGCAAAGGGGACACCTTTTTACGACATCCCTACTGGATTGTACAGGGCCTTTGATTTCCAGTCAATTTTCTCCGCATAGAACACATCAATGGTCATTAATTTTCCTTTTGTAATTTATTGGGAGAGTCTTCCCCGATAATAAATCAAACTTTTTAAATTATTTCACAAAGAGGTATATTTATCATATGACATGTTTTGTGATTTCCCCCATTGAGTACAACGATAAGTGTCCCCTGTGTCTGAGGGCGCAAGATGGAACAGCCAAATCTATCGCGAGCGACCAACAGTATGTAAAATACCTATGTAATAACCATACCCATACATGTACATGCATGTAATGAGCACAAAGTTACTATACACTAGGATGAGCTGCCATGCATACTGCATGGTCCAGTGTGCACTTTTTCTCTTTTTCACTGAGTTTCATGAATTAGAAAGTTCCATGAAAGAAGTTTTAGATATTTTTATACAGTATTTATTAAAAAATTATGCATAATTATTATCAATGCTAACAAGTATGACTATGCTAATTCACAGATATTAACTTAATTAATATGGTGGATATGTAGGATACATGACAGATGACTTATTTGGGACAGCCCCAGATCTCGGTGGTCGCCGCAAAAAAAGTAAAGTCAACAAATTTTAAATCAAATTTTAGATCTATTTTGACATTTTAGGTATAATCAGTTCACATTTAACATGGATTTAATTGCATGGATTCGGACCGGACTCGGCTTCAGTCTTTTATGTCTGAGTCTGAGCCGAGTCCGAGTCCGACAAAAAGTGGACTCGAGTCCGGACTCGAACGATACATCCCTGAAAGACATACAATCTCTATGTATTGTATGATGCAACTGTAAGTTTTTCGTGTGCCCCCGAAGTTTTATTTTGCCTCCTTACTAAGAAAGATGGATACGCCCATGAAACTATGCACGACAAGTAGACTTATTAAATTACAGGTTAGTGCTTTAAATGTGTCCTGCTCTCACAGTTCGTAAACATTTTTGTTTAAATTTCAAAATGATTGCAAGTGACTACTTTATGACCTTTGACCTCACACCTATTGAAATAGCAAATCATGACTCTGCTACAATAATTTATCATTTTGGAAGAAAAATCTAAAATTTAAAAGATTGTACATTAAGGCTTTAAGGCAAACAAACAGCCTAGATACCATAATCCTGATAATAATGTGTACAATTAATCATTGGCTATTATTTTATTTTATTTCAATTTCCAGGTGCAGCAGTACTACTGAGGATACTGGTTTTATGGCGCAATTCTTGAAAGACAAAGAGGATCATGGTTTGGAAGTCAACAGCTGGCATCTGTTATCTGGCGCATCACTCAGTTAGTTTCAATATCTGAGAACCGCTAAACCCACTAACCGCTCCACCCGAAAGGGGGGAATTAGCAGTCTGGGTTAGCAGTTCTCTGGATATAGCCAGGTTATCCGATATAGCATGGTTTTGGACCACCACAGTCAAAAGGCCCTATACTAGTAGGGCTATCACTCGCATGCATTGAAAACTTTCCTAAACTAACACATGCATGGTGTACTAGTAAATGTTTGCTCCAATTATCAAAACAATAAGGACCTCAACAAGTGACACTGACATGTGATGTAATCGTAATGCATAGTTCCTTACAGGCTGTAAAAAGTAGCATGGAATTATTGGACATGTTCTAGGCACTTTTCTTTGGTTTGCCTCAAATTCAGCAGTGATATCAATGGCTTTTCATGGCTGCGCCACACGAGCCACCTGTTTTTGCTACACAATTAACTATACGCACACAATTCAATACTGCGCCCAACAAAATATGCACCTACGTCACTACTGAACTTGAGGGAACCAATGTATAGCCAAGGTTCCCTAGTCCAAAATACGGATCGCTAGTCCGAAAAATAGGAATGGTTCACAAGTCCAAAAATAAATAAGGTTTACAAGACCTTAGCAATGGAAAAATCTGCAGCCATTAGGACTAGCGACCCTTTTATCTTGGACTATAGTGACATTTATGACTAGCGCATGTTAGGATTAGCGGATGCAGGATGTAGAATAATTGTGGACCAAATTGTTCAGTAGCTGATCCATAGTGTCAGGGGCACAACAAGGGGGGGGGGTGTACCTCAGGCCCGTAGCCAGCATTGTCAGTCCGGGGGGCAAACGTCAGTATCGTCCCTATCTATTTTTCCCCTCCCCTTCCTCTCCCTCTCCTTCTTTCTTTCTTTTCTCCCAGGCTTCTTCTCGTCCCCATTTTTCCACTTCTCCATCCCTCCCGCTGGCTACGCTACTGGTTTACCTTCATCCCTGTAAGTATGATGAGTATCCACTAAGCAAGGGTTTAGAACCAAAAGGCCCTAACTGCAATAGCTGTCCCATAGACATCTTGATAATTTATGCATTATGTAGTGTACACATCTCATGAAGATTTTTAAAAAATGTCACCTGGCAGCTATTGCGGAAAAGGCCGGTTAATGTCTGTTATTTATTAGATAAATAAATAAAAGGTCCTATATACATGTAAACCCTTGACATGAAATTAAAATAAAAGGTCCTACATGTAAACAGGGTTCGCAGGTTTTTGCCACAGGTGTAGAAAAAACCACGGTATTAACCACGGTTAAAACCGCTTGGCAAAAACAGTTTTTTGGTGGCAAAAACTAAAAAAGTGATTTATAGTTCAGTTTTTTCATCTCAAAACAAATTATTAAGTTACAAAAATAATTTTCTGAGTGTAACAAGGCTAGATTTTGTAATTATAAGTAACATATAAAGAAATTAAAGGTATGCATTTTCATTGCTCAAGTGCATTTAACCCAAATGTGGCGTATATCAAATTTAAAACTTTTTCATTTTAAGGACTTTCATTGAGGCTGTGGCTGTGCATCAATGCATTCACACCCAAAGCCTTCAGCAAAGACTAGCCGATGTCAGTCAATGCTAGTCTTTTTTGTGAAGGCACCATATTAACACACAAGCTGGGCTCGAATTTCAGTCAGGGCCATTGCCTGCAGTTTTTCAGTTTTGGCCGTTGTGCCCCTGATCTTTGTTTAACTTCAAGGTATTCTTCATTCCTTGTTGACAAGTGGTCCCCAATGGCCTTAGACTGCGCTGCATTCCTTTTTTTTTTTTTTTTTTTTTTTGATAAACAATTCATACGTTTCCATGCATGAAACCATTTAAAATCTATGACGAAACACATCACATCTCCAGTGACTGCCCTGCCCAGAGAAAAAAGGACTGCGGTAGTTGGATATGACCTGTGTGACCCACCATATCTTAACACATAGACTCAACCTCTTTCATCTCGAATCTGAGATGAATGTTAATGAAGTAAAAATCAATGTGGGTGGTAAATCTTAACCAATAACAGATAGGCAAGCAAACATGTTTATGCATTAGCCCAACCCACTGTGTTCACTGAACCCTACCCACGTGGGTAGCTCTATCTGGGTCAGGTAAACTTTTATTCAGATTTCATTTGACAGCTTAACCATCGCGTATACGTGCGCGACGTCAAGCGTATACATTGGACCTTGTGCAAATAATACGCGCTGGACGGCTATTCAAACGGCTTAATTGGTAAAACCACAGGATATGTGCATAAACAGCCAAGACTGCATTTTTAATGAGGTAACATCATACCCACTATAGAGTGCATAGTTCATTTTATATTCGAAATACAGTAGACCCGTTTTCTCATGGATATCTGAGCTGTTGAATCAGAACAGGAATGATGAGTTTTCCATGGTCAATTCAGAGAGATTAATTTAGGGAATGATAAATTAAACTGGTCTACTACAGTAGACTACAATGGCCTTGACAAAGGGTGCCCCCCCCCCCCCAAAAAAAAAATGAAGGTCTGCACAAAAGCCTTCTCAAAAGACTAGTGGCTGCCAATAGACTGTAAATAAATGGTCTTTTTGCACTCATTATCTCATACTTCATTACTAAATGTATTTTTACGCTTATTTCTCTGGTACATAATTATTAGAAAGACAAGAGTTCATGAAATAAACAAGAATCATTAGAATGCATGGTGAATATGTAGCTTTGATCATTGTTTTATTTTATTTTGAGATCTGTAAGGAAGTGAAGAAATAAAAGCACTATTTTTTTCTTTAAAAAAGTATGAAGAAGGAAGTCCAACAAACCAAAACAGTTGAACACACCTACTTAATAGAGAATAAATGATGGAGATTTTTTTTACTATGTATGTATCCTCTATTGTGTGATGGAAGATATCCAATATAAAGTCTGTACCAAAAGTAACACAGCTGTTTTAAATACGCCTATAGGTTCAGAACTAGTAATCGTTTCCACAATATGTCTACATATAAAGAAGGAAGATTTATTTACGCTCATTTGAATACCCCATTTGTCAAATGCCGTTCAATACTGATAACACAGTAGTGCTTTTAAAGAAAAAAACCCAAATTTAAAAGTTGCAATTTACAGCAATCAATGGTTATTATGCAAGCACTGTGACACGTAAAAAATCTTTGCCCCCCCCCTACACATGCCAAATTTTTGGGGATCCCAATTTGCAAACCTTTAAAGGTCTAGATATGTTGCGAGCATGAAAATTTGCATATTTTTTTTTTTTTTTACAGTTTCCCTAAGCCTTTTTAGAGCGTTTTATTTAAAAGGTGCCCCATATATGTGTGCCAAAATTGTTTGCCCCCTCGGCTCGCAAAAAGTTGCTTGCCCCCCTTTCGGCTTGCCTATTTTACACTCTTCCAGGGCTCAAAATTATTTTTGACAGCTGAGCCCTTATAGGTATAAGGGGGCTATCATTTTTCAGAAGGGGTGGTCATGGAAGGGGGGGCATAGAATTTTGAGACCAAAAATAGGGGGTTATAATTTTGTAACAATCAAAATAGGGGGGTTATAGAATTATTAAGGACTGACTAAAAAGTTTTGCGCGCCACGCGCATTTTAAACTTTTCTTACACTTTTTTAAAACAAAATGTACACACAATCTTTAGTTATATTAATGGTAAGATTTTTGCGCTCTCCGTGCGCCTTCTTTACGCTTAGGGGCCAAATTTTTAACGCGTTTTGTGCACTCCGCTCTAAAATTTTGATGGAAGGGGGTCATAAAAGTTTTTGACCCACGATTGGGGGTCGTAAAATATTTTAGCCCGCGATGGGGGGGGGGGGGGAGTCATATTCATGACCCCCCTGCTGAAGAAAATGACATCCCCCTAAAAGGTGAATTCAAATTTGCCATCAAACACCGCATCATTTTATATCATAGCACTTTCCGTAGCAAAATTACATCTTGTCAAAGATCCCGGTCAAAGATTGACTTTCATGATCATCAAAAACCCGGGTCAAAAACAGTCAGCCAACATTAGAAGCATCAATTGCAAAACAAATCAGCATACTCTAATGATAGAGCAGCTTTTCTACGATATAATGTATTGTCCATGTAGAGCCCATTTATTGTCGGATTTCTGTATGTAGAACACGCAGTTAACAACAATTGAGCGCTATTAACACATATTAATGTTTTTAAACAAATAAAATTCCAAAATATGGTACGTTTTCTGTCTTTGCTTGTTACGTGGTAGGCTATGTTGAAGTTGCGATGATATATGTTCAAATAAGTTTCAAGATGGATACCAACAAGTGGCGCTAGGCTCATAGAGTATCCATTGATAGCGGCGCGCCGTGAGTTCTGAACCCCACCTCTGCCAAACTTAATTTTTCTTTTTTAAATTTCATATTAGGGAAATGTGGCTGGGAGAATTTATGTATGGAGTGACGAGGAGTGCTGCCCTCATTCGTCAAGCATAACACAGTAGGGTGAAAGTGGGGCATTGCTTTGCAGATGACACTCGCTAGAAAGCCACAAAAGCCCGGCCCTCTGAAAAGGACTTCTCTAGGGAATATTAAATCCTACTCAAGTTCAAATGTTGTTGAAATGCCTTTACTCTGCATATTCTCAAGCTTTTCGATAGGAATTCATGCCTTTCAGACCAACCAGGCTGCAAAACCTTGCTTATACAATGTGGGTGATTGAAAACCATGGCCGGTTGTGACTGCCACCTTAGTGCAAGAGATTTTTAGTTCACATGACTACAATCGTGCAAATCTATGTTATAGAGTCGTCATATTTGGCCAATCATGTCAGAGTTGGTATATTTGGCAGAGTAATAGTGCATACAGTGCTGATTAATCTATAGGCCTACATGTATGAGCTATGGAGGCATTACAACATTTGTAGGCCTGTACAAGAGCATACCCCCATTTTAGTGGGAAAAGGTCACTGAACTTTACATAGGGGTCAAGTTCAATTACTCAGACCTGTTCAAAACTCATACCGTCGTGATCCTCTGGCAATGAGGATTCCGAGAAGAAATATACTTTGGTCTAGCTATGGCGTACGGTTATGGAGTTATGGGCAAGAAAGTAACATTGTGACGTCAAAGGTCTATTTTTCTCCCACAGGGGACAAAAAGAAATTTTCTTTTGAAAATTATCTCAAAGTAGTTGTCTTGTTGCAAGAAATTAGAAAACTCTATAAGTCTATAACCGTACGTCGAAGATAGGTCAAACTTAACTTTTTCTGAATCCTTATGAGTAGATGAACACATTGTTTGTATTTTTAACAAAGTCCGAACAATTTTGAACTTGACCCTGTGTAAAAGTTCAACGACCTTTTCCAACCAAATAAGGGTGCTCTTGAAATGCCCCAATAACATATATTATGATTGATTAGCACTTTAAGTACTACATGTATATCTCTGCCCAATACAGCAAATTTAATCTAGGATTTGCACGATAGTTACCGGGATTTATTGGACTATCTGGCTTGTTTTTTAGGACGTTTACAGTCTTGATGGTATTAAGATTTACAAGCCCAGCTAAAACTACACCCTGTTGCCAGTTCTCTCAGTCTACTGCAACTTTCCCTGACTTCGGGTCCTGGGAACTTTCCTCCAGCTGCAGTCTCTGTTAAGACATTTTTCTGCTTCTCCATCTAAAGGTTTCTTCAACTACAAAGTTTTCTAAAAAGATTCCTGAATCTCCCAAATATTCTCCCAAAACAGCAAAATAGATTAGCAAGATTTAAGATGGTTACAGATTCTCAGAAATGCAATATATAAAATGGTTATGACTTCTTTTAAAATTATTTATGCAAGATATTCAAAGTAGGCCTATATACCGTATACATTTGGGAGGTGGGAGGGGCACTCAATTGTGCATGTCAATAGAGGCAAGTTATTGAGGCACACTCTACAACCAATAAACCCCATGTAATGTTGACTTAACTCTAGAAAATGGTCGTAAACCCCAGATAAGGCATCTAAAACCCAGATAAGAGACGTAAACCCCAGATAAGGCAGTCTAAACCCCAGACAAGGCGCCTTAACCCCAGATAAGGAACGTAAACACCAGATAAGGCATCTAAATCCCAGATAAGGTTCCTTAACTTCGGAAGAAGGACGTAAACCTAGGAGAACACAATCTAAACACCAGATAAGGCATTTATACTCAATATAAGGTGCCTTAACCCCAAATAAGGGGTGTTAACCCTAGATAAGGCAGTCTAAATCCCAGATCCATTCTTTAGGCATCTAAACCCAGATAAGGCACCTTAACCCCAGATAAGGGATGTAAATATAGATAATGCAGTCTAAACACCAGATAAGGCGCCTTAACCCCCGATAAGGGACGTTAACTGGGATAACACTGTCTAAACCCCAGATAAGGGACGTAAACCCCAGATAAGACAGTCTAAACTCCAGATAAGACACCTTAACCCCAGATAAGGGATGTAAATATATGATAATGCAGTCTAAACCTCAAATAAGCTGCCTTAACCCCTGATACGCGCGCAAAATTTTACAATGTTATCATTTTGGAGGCTAACAATAAACATGCATATGGCCAAATTGGGGGCCCCTAAATTTTGGGGGCCCTGGGCCCGGGCCCATCTGGCCCAATGGTAAATCCTGGCCCTGGGCTTACGTCTCCTTGCTTGCGGCTAAGGCGCCTTGTCTGGGGTTTAGACTGCGTTATCCTTGGTTTACATCCCTTATTTGAGGTTAAGGCACCTTATCTGATGTTAGACTGCCTAATCTGGGGTTTACATTCCTTATCTGCGGTAAAGGTGCCTTATCTTGGGCTTAGATTGTGTTATCATATGTTTACGTCCCTTATCTGGGGTTACGGCAGTGCCTTTCACTGGGGTTTAGACTGCGTTATCTCCAGTTAATGTCCTTTATCTGGGCTTAAGCCAGCTTATCTGGGGTTTAGACTGCATTATCCTAGATTCACGTCCCTCATCTGGGGTTAGGGCGCCTTATCTTGGTTTAGTTGCCTTATCTGTGATTTAGACTGCCTTATTTGGGATTTAAACTGCCTTATCTGGAGCTTACGTCCCATATCTGGGGTTTAGATGCCTTATCTGGGGTTTAGACTGTATTTTCCTAGGTTTACGTACATCATCTGAAGTTAAGGCGCCTTATCTGGGATTTAGATGCCTTTATCTGGTGTTAACGTTCCTTATCTGGGGTTAAGGCGCCTTATCTGGGGTTTAGACTGCCTTATCTGGGGTTTACGTCTCTTATCTGGGGTTTAGGGTTTAGATGCCTTATCTGGGGTTTACGACCCTTATCAGGAGTTAGGGCACCTTACGTGGGGTTTAGATGCCTTATCTGTGGTTTATGTTCCTTATTTAGGTTAAGCACCTTATTTGGGGTTTGGCCTGCTTTATCTGGGGTCTACGTCCTCTAATCTGGGGTTACGGCGCGTTATCTGGGGTTTAGATACCTTATCTGGGGTTTAGATTCTGCGTTATGCTAAGATTAAGGCATCTTAGCCCCAGGTAAGGATCGTAAACCCCTGACAGTGCCGTCTAAACCACAGATAAAGATAAGATATAGGCAAAATTCTGCATTTTAGTGGTGGTTATTTTTCAATTTTTGCGGCCATCTTGGGATTTTAAGGTTCTGTACTGATTATTCTAATGGATTTCTAGACCCTGTAACCATGGGTAGACACCAGAATCATACTTCTAGGACTTTCTGCACCCGAGATATAGCCAAGTTAAGCGGGCGCAACACTAAATCACTGCGCAGCTTATGTAAGAACGAAATTCGGGAAATATAGTCCATAGTGAGTACCGTAAAATGGGGTAACTTCGGTCAGCGGGGTAACTTTGGTCGGTCAAATTTTTTTTTTTAAATGGTCATATTTCCGTACAGCAATATAGTTTTTTAGTCATATTTGGTCTCAATTTGTAAAGAAATATAATATTTGGAAGAAATAATAGTTGCTCATGTCCAATTTTCTTGAAATTTACGAAAATATCGACATTTTGACCAAAATGAGCATTTTTACATTTTTTCAGAAAAATTAAAATCGGTATTTGTGAGCAAGGATGTGTGGTTGATTAATTTTGCAAGGGGTTAAATGTCAAAAAAAAACAAAAACTTGCCCATATACAGCGAAGATCAATTTTTTAAATTTTTTTTTCTTCATGGAATGTAATACTCTGACCAAAGTTGCCCCAAATGCGGGGTAACATTGGTCAGGCTATTTTAACCCCTAGGGCACCCTTTCAAAATTATCTAAAAATCTTTTTCAACTTCAAGGTGTAGAAGGAACCCTAATGTCATAAAAAGAAATAATTAGAAATATAATTGGTTTTGTTTGGAAGCAGTGGTTTAAAAACTCTGAAAAGTGCCCAAAGTTACCCTCATTTTACGGTATGAGATTGTAGCGACCATATCTACCGACATGTTCACTTTAAATCACTCATATGAATTCGACAAGTGTCTTCAATAATAACATGCAGAAAAAACCGGACATTTTATCTCAAAAGCAATTCTCTGTGGCGGATGAAGACAACTTCCGATTTTGAAATGTGAGTGGTGAATTTAGTATATTTTTAGGCCATATTTTTTGCACCGAGAAATAGCGAAAAAAGTCAACGGTCATCGATATATGCCGACAAAAGTTTTGGAATCTACAGAAACAGAGCTTTAATTTGATATACCAAATTTATTTTGCTAAGTATTGCAGGGACGCCAGGAATGGCGCTCGAAGTAGGCCAAATCACACGTTATCCTATGGGACGCTTATTTAGTGTTGCGCCCCCTTAATGTTCACTGGCGGCCATTTTGAAATTTTGGCAGCCATCTTGGAATGATAGGTCCTAGGCTGATGTAAATGACTCTATTGGATTCCTTGACCCTGAAAACATGGGTATAGACATCAGAATTGTTCTGTTGGGTGCTTCTCTGACCAAGTTATGGTGATTTTAAGGGAGTTTGTCGGCCATTTTGAAAAACGCCCTCTACCGAGAGTTCCCCACACTTTTAGATGGTACAGACCCCTCCCATTTTATTCAGTGTCCTAAAATCTATTTAAAAAAACACCTTCAAAACGTCTTGTACTCACACCGAGAACGGGACCTCCATTCTGTACCCTACTACAACAACATTTGAAAAATTTGGTTAAAATAATTGAAAATATAAATTGCAAAATAGTTTAATCACTTAACAACGTTATGTTAGAATGTTTTGCATCAAGTTTTCTTTAATGTTACTAACCTTGGGTAGCATTTTTGAGGCCTTTAAGTATATCAAGGACCCCTTTTTTCAAAGCCAATTTCGGTATTATTTGATGAGTCTTTAGTTCAAGATTTTCTCATTTTTTTAGGAAAATAGCCCAATAGCCAAAAAATTACAGTAGCCAAAATGTTTGAAATTTTTCCACATATTTTGGGACACTGAGTTGTAAAAATAAGACAATTTGCGTTAAGTTTAGCTAAAACGTTTTTCTTTTAAAAATTGGCATATATATGGGGTCGCTTTCAAATTCCTCCAGCACACCCCACGAAACCAAACTTCAGCACCCCTAAATCTCAGTTGGGCCTAAAAAGTTCGAATTTTATCATTTGACTGGGTGGCACGGAAAGCAAAGGCCAAGATTGGGGGAAATGCGTAATAAATTCAGTATGAAATGGGCCTGCGCATTTATTAATTATTATCACATGTGTCCATATAGTTTAACTGCTAAGCTCCCAAATTTGGTACAATTGTGCACTAAAAGCATGGGAGTTTCCACACATGAAGTACATGGTCCAAAGTTTATTTTAAGATGTCGAGCCATTTCAGTTCATTTTAGATGGTAAGTACTAAACAGTATAGTACTTACCATCTAAAATGTACTATTTACTTGTTATTTGCAATGGAATTCAACGATCAACAGGGCCCTTGGCAATGGCATTTGACATTTTTAACCTCTATCTCAGTAGGTTAACACAGTACGATATGCAAAACTATTATTTTATGATTCATGTCAGCTAAATGGACAATTTGCCATTTCTGTCAAAATCGGAGCAAGTTGAAATTTTTACCTTTACTCAAAAATTTGATCAGGCGAATAATTTGGTGATCTGTTATAAAATTGGAGCATTTTCATATTTTTACCCCTATGTGACCTCTAGAAGTCACTAGGTGCCAAATCTGAAATGGCTCTCTTACATCTTAAAATAAACTTTGGGCCATGTACTTCCATGTGTGGACACTCTCATGCTTTTATCGCAAAGTGCACAATGATTCAGCTTAGCAGCTATACTGATGCATGATATCACTCAGGGTCCACACCACCCCATACCCAAGTCGGTATATCATTGTGGATGAGTCTTATAAAAATTGATAAGTCTATTGGAATTCAGCAGGCATTCATAGATTTGGACATTTTTTCCAACAACTTGCCCTCCCCTCATCAGAACTTGAACAAAACTTTCACTGAAAACCAAACTATTTTTGCGCAAATTTTACACCCATTGTTAGTGCAAGGGCTGGGTGAATGTGAAAGATAAAAAACATCACAAAAGGAACCAATCAAATTTTGGAGGCAATTTATTAATTCAATTGTTTTTAGCTCAAAAACATGTTCGCTCACCCCTTTCAATTAAAAAAGCTCACCCATTAATTTTGATCAGTCCTTACACCAGTCACCATGAAAACAAACATAGATACATTTTAATTCTTATTCATTACCACTTTATTTTTTCTAACACATGGCTGATGACATGATGCACCAGTCATCACAAAAACAAACACATAGATTATATGTAAATTTGTATTTTTATTCATTGTCATTTTATTTTTCTAACACATGACAGGGTGTCAAAACACACACAGTGTATTCCAACATGTGGTCAGCATATGATTCAAAAAAAAATACAATAAGTTGTATGTAACAGTAACACCAACCTAGTAATACATTAATTTTTTTACAAATTTTACTGGCAGTGTATTATTCTGAATATCAGGGGCAGAGCCTCGGGCCCATGGACACTAAACATCTCCTTTATCAGCCCTTATTACATTTTCACATTTGCTTGGGCCCCTGAACCCCCCAGGGCCCATGGATTTGCTATGGATTGTATTGCTACGCCCCTGCTGAATATGTGGGTTTTTTTGTCTTTCAAATTACAAGAATTATAATAAAGCAGCCAGCTAAAGCAGGAAATGGCAACATTCAAAGAATTGCACATGTGGCATCATTTTTTGAGGGGTCCAATGGCAAATTACAGCAGTGTGTGCGTTCATGTGCCATTTTAGTAATTTTCTATAATAAACTTTAAACCTCTTACTAACATTTCTATAAACAAATTAAAATACTAGTACCTGAAATTTGGTTCATGACCTTGCAATATTATAAACTTTAAATCTCTTACTAACATTTCTATAAACAAATTAAAATACTAGTACCTGAAATTTGGTTCATGACCTTGCAATATTATGAATTTTGAACAAAATGAGTAAAAAAATCATCATTTTCAGGCGCTTTTTAAGACATATAAAATATGCGTTTATAAATGCTCATTCCTCCAACATTTTCATTATGTACTTGTTTTTTGCCTCAATTTTCATGTGTACTAAAGATAGATCTTCCATAATAAACTTACTTCTTACATTCAAATTGTATGTTCCTTCATACTGACTTCATCAAAATAGGTTTCACCTGTCAACTTTGGTGTCCCCCATTTTCATTTACCATGTGAAATTTCAATTGAATAATTATATTTTCTATAAAATTGGTTGTTTTATTGTTATTTGTTTGTTAAATGTTTGGGCTTTGCATGATTTGAAGGGAAATAAAATTGATTACAAAAATGTGAAGAATTAAAAAATGCATTGGTTTGAAAATTGTTGAAGTGCTTAGTGTAAAAAAAAATATTTACATTGTGAAAATATTTAAAATATTTAACAAATGTATATATTTCCAAATTAAAGCTCACTGTATTGCTGGAGCAGGGTTTGTAACAGTTACCGTGACTTTTATAAAATTTGGTCAAGTTCTTTCAGAATTTGAGAAAATTAGAATAAAATTCAGTTGAAACAACTGATTCATGATTTATTTGGGTATCTAGATGAGAAAGTGGCCTGGTCACCTGAAATAATAAAATTGACTTAAAACTGCTTTTTTAAATTAAATATAGCAATATTCACAATATTTTGCATATGTGTGTAGTTATTTTTTGTGTTAAAAGTTTCAAAATGTAAAGAGTTTGAAAATAAGCATCTAAAATAAATATAGTTTAAACAGTAAAGACAATTTATGAAATCAGGCCCAAAAAGACCCACAAAAAATGCATGTCCCAAATTATTGGACCACTCACAAATGGAATATGCCAAGTACATTTCACATTCTTAAATTCAGCAAAGGTAGACAAACCTATTACTAGCCAATTTAGGAAATATAAATTCTAAACAAAATTTATTATTTTTCTTGACTAATATTTGACAGGGTCAGTAAAAAAAATATGGACTTTCCACTGATGCTACTGATAAATAAATCTCCATTTTGATGGAGAAAAGTGGAGATGATGCTGTTGATCATACCATCCTCCTTTAATTTCAAGGACTAAAGGAACAAATGAAGATTTTAAAAAATTAAACCATATTAATTTTTTGACCACTATACAAAGGTGAAAAGCATTGGTACTAGTTTAAAACCTATTTCTTAAAAAGTGTGTTCTTAATTTCCAATTACTATAAATTTTGATTTCATTTTCACAATCTACAATTCTGAGCACATTTTCATTAAATTGCCCAATACCGTGCTGATTTACCATTAACAGTGTCCAGTGTACACCAGTGGCGTAGATTTCTTTTTGACAATGGGGGGATGGGGTTTGAAAACATTTCTTGAAGTATAGTGAATCCAGCACTTTTAGCAACAGAATAAGTGTATGTTACAAATGTGTATGAAAAAATTTACCATTTTGAAGCTAAACTGTTGAAATATGGTGCAAAAGTGGAATAAATTTGCGCAAAGCGCCCAATATTTGCACTTTCGGGCCTAAAATGGCCATAAATGAGGTTAATTTGGTCAGAAACCCACATACACCAGCCGTAAACATTGGGGGGGGGGGGATGATTGTATGGACCATCCCCACTGGCAAATACCCCATCCCCGGGATCTCACGCCTATGGTGTACACTCTTCATAATAGGCACATCATACCTGACCAACAACACTTACATCTCTGCTAGAGCTATAATAGAGGGTATAATTAGAGTTTGTAATAGGTACATACATACATGTATATAGTTAATAAGGGTAAGGGTGTGGCACAGGTGTGGAGTATTACTTTATTTTGTGGTAATATCTGTGGGAGGGGGTTCTTCCTGATTGAAGGTATACATGGATGTACCACGGTAGTTTTTTAATGGAGACAAATTTGCACAATTGGGCGATTTAGGCTAAAATGTCTTAAAACACCTAATTTGGGCAAATTTGGGTGCTTTTTGTGACAAATTAGGTTGCTAAAAAAGTAGACTATAGAGAAAGTCAGCATCCAAGTCTGTGGCACTGGCAGTGGCACATCCCTGTACAAAATGTTTCAAGAATCCCAGCCGGATAAAAGATCAAATTCTGCAGGTGATGTCTACTAGTGTTCCAAACCTAATTGATAGGTATAAGGTAGGCCCACATGTAGGCCCTACTTGCCATGTTGTTGACAAGTTGCCTTTTTCTATCAATTGCTTTTCCCCTCAAATTCAAACTTGATTTACACATTGTCATCACTATCATCATCTCGATCTTTATCTTGCTTTTAGCTTGTTGCTGCAGGTGGTTCCTTCCAGTTCCAGTACAAGTTCAAATTTCATCTGTAAAATAAACCAAAATATATATATATCAATTAAAAATATTTAAATTTAATACATTTTTCTTACCAAGATTAAATTGAACAACCTACAGAGCCCACAAAGTGGCATGGCAAGAAAGCAATATCTTGAGCCCGCTTTAGTAGCTTGGGTCCTGACTTAGTAGTTTGGGCCCGACTTAGTAACTCGGGCCCTAGATAGTAACGTGGCCCCAATTTAGTAGAGTAGTACAGGCCCCTGACTTGATAGAGTAGCACGGGCCCCCAACAAAGTAATTAGGTTGGGACCTGTGTTACTAAGTTTGGGCCTTGAGTTACTAAGTCGGTGCCCCAAATTACTAAGCCAGGGCCCGTGTAACTAAGTCAGGGCCCTATGTTACTAAATCGAGGCCTTAAGTTATTACCGTACATGTACATGTAAGTCAAGGCCCCTGAGTCTCCTGGGATTATTGTTTTCTTTCCATGTCACTTCTGGGGCTCTGTAAGAACCTGTGGTAAAAAAGAATGATGAAATTTGAATGCTTTTATGATCCAAAATTTATCATCCAGTAAAGTTGAAATTGCACATTTTGATTTATGCATAGGACTATGTTGAAATGTACACATTTGATTTATGAATTTTAGACCTAAGTACAATCCAGGGCAAGTAGGTAGCTGTATGTAAGTGCAACTTCTGAAAATGAAATTGTTGAGGGGGTGGGTGAAAAATTGAAATGTTCAAAATTGCCCATATTTTCAACCCCTGGAAAAAAAAGCAGCAAATTTAAATCGAAATTGCAGTTACTCCACAGCGTACTGTGCATTCAATGTGATTACATATATATAGCCTATATGCTGATGTGTGAATTTTGACTGCCACGGTCCTGCAGCCAGTGGGTTATTCTAGTTAGAATCCATACACCCCCTTGATGGAGGTCTGACTCAATCTCGCACACAGGGGGTAGATATATCAAATGGAGTCACCCATTCAGGTAACTCCATTTGAAATTCACATTCCTGTGTGGAAGATTAAGGTCATGTCTTCCATATATGGGGTGTATGGATTTCCCAATGGTTCCTCTCTTGCCAATAATTGATCAGTATCAAATACAAAATGTCTATAAGGAAATTTGGCTATTTACACTAGCTTCCAGAGAAGTACGGCACTCCCTGGGGGGGGGGGGGGTTCTTTGAACAATTTTCTACAGGGATTTGCCACACAGACTACATGTATACCGATTTTCCATAAAAAAACACCCAAAATGCACTCAAATTTTAAATGGGTCCTTTCAGGTGCCCTTTTGACAAAAATTGGTCTCCACTGAAAACCCAACCACCGATACTGAAATTTGCTGAAAAGATACCCCAAAACCGTGGCACATTCCTGTAGGCCTATACCTTCAACCAGGAAGAACCCCCTTGGCACTCCCTTGCTCTGATTGACGCACGCACCCTGTAAATACGCCAGGCTTAATACTGAGCCCCGCTCTGCATCGATTGCTTCTTTGACGCGTAATCGGCCAATCAGCTAACTGGTCTGTTTTATATCAGATGATTGAACATCAATCACAACCCCACTTCTGTGATTACGCTGTTTGTAAAAATGTAAACAAGTGCCGTTCCTCTCTGCCAGAAAGTGTATTTTACAAGCAAAATTAAGGTGCACAAATACTGAGTGAACATTCCTGCTCACACTCTGCCACACTGTAACACATGACTTTTGGCAAGTGGAGCGCATTAGGGACCGTTCACAAACACTTGTTAGAGGGACCGGGGCCTAAGGCCCTTCGCACTTGATTATTAGTTTCCTGTTTAAGATTTTGAAAAGGGGACGAGGTGACTTTTAATTATTAATTATTAATTATCTTTTATTTTCTTTTATTTGGTTTGAACTATTACAAGCAACTATCGACTCGTTTTGACTAGGGCGGGCATTTAATTATTTCACAACAATATTTGATTTTATAAATAAGGGAAGGTGGAGTTGTACTCTTTGTTCATTCATCATTATTGTTGATATTAGTCAGAAAATGGCAAGTAGAAGTAGTTGAAAGTTATTTTAAAGGAGAAAATTGGAAATAAAAATAAAATACTTAATTATTTTGAGATTTTCAATTTCGGACGCGGGCGGGAAACAGGAAACTAATAATCAAGTGCGAAGGGCCTAATGCAAAAAAATTTTATCCTGAAAAATTTTCGGGGCCCTCCTTTTCAGACCTCAAAAATTTCAGGGCCCCCCTTTTTGACATGAAAATTATGGGTCAACCCCATAGAAAAGTATAAACTCAATTTTCCCAGGAAAATTTGTGGTCATTATTTTCAGGCCCCCCCTTATTGATATCAGTACGACTTCAGTTGAGTGCAGCGTGTTGTGCATATTATATAATATTAATAAAGTCCATTTGATTTCCTCAAGACAGTAGCGTCAAAGGGACGCAGCTGTAGCTAGCGCTTCACGAAGTGAACGTGCCGTAGAAATACATCGCTTTAATTGTGCGTGTACTGTGTACACATGTAGACACTGCTGCCTCCAGCCTGCCAAATGGACTATACCCGGGGTGGGGGGGGGCACATTAAAAAATTTTGGTGGGTATGTTCCCCCGGAATTTTGAGGTGGTGGGTATTTGGGAGCTGACGGCGTAGGCTACTGGTAAAAGGGGGTCTTTTGGAGCTGCGAACATCGCATCGGGCATTTGCTGGTCAAGCTGTGTAGAAACGCATGACCTAGTTCTTTTTACGCGATAATCAGACAGAGCAGATGAACACCGCTGAAGTAATTTGCTGATTTTTGCTGAATGGTGTAGTATAGCCTAAGGTCTGGTCTATACTACGGTATAGCCTGGCCCTGGGAATTCGTTCTATTCACACTGTAATGTATGTTGAACTTGAGCGTACGTACATGCAAAGTCGGAGAACACTGACTTAGAGCCTGCATTTTATCTTAAAATAAAATATCATTTCAATATAATAGAAGGCCATGTACATGTGTAATGCGACGTAAATATGAACAACTTACCATGGTGGCATATTGATTTAATCATCATGGACATGATCATGGCGTCTGACCTGTCGAATTCTCAGTGCATACACTCTGACACTGTATGATACGTCCGTACCAAGGCACTTCTTCTTCTTACAAGTAGACCTACTTATGTCTCGCTGTTTTACACACTGCATACATTCAACTTATCATTTGCTATCAATATTTCTTCTGATTGCAGTTTTCATTCAAGCAGTTTGAAAAAAGTTGCATATTTTGAATATTAAATTGTGCAATTTCATAAAACCGTAGCCTGTATGCAGAGCTCGTCGTACTGAATACATCTGAAACTTATACTTATCTACGCTGAGCAAAAGCGATTTGTTTTAGCATGTTACCAATGGGATAGAGCGCCTTTTGATGCGTTGGGAAAAACGCGCCACCTCATTGGCCATACCAATCGCTCGCGATGTAGTATACAAGGTGACAAGTCGAAATTATCATGACATTTATCATGACAACATGACATTATGTCGTCAATTATATCGTCAATTATCGTGACAACTCGACAACTCGAAATTATCATGACATTTATCATGACAACATGACATTATGTCGTCAATTATATCGTCAAGTATCGTGACAACTCGACAACTCGAAATTATCATGTCAATTATCGTGACAACACGAAATTATCATGACTTTATGTCGTCAATTATCATGACAACTCGTCATACAACTCGCAATTATATCGTCAAGTATCGTGACAACTCGACAACTCGAAATTATCATGTCAATTATCGTGACAACACGAAATTATCATGACTTTATGTCGTCAATTATCATGACAACTCGTCATACAACTCGCAATTATATCGTCAAGTATCGTGACAACTCGACAACTCGAAATTATCATGTCAATTATCGTGACAACACGAAATTATCATGACTTTATGTCGTCAATTATCATGACAACTCGTCATACAACTCGCAATTATATCGTCAAGTATCGTGACAACTCGACAACTCGAAATTATCATGTCAATTATCGTGACAACACGAAATTATCATGACTTTATGTCGTCAATTATCATGACAACTCGTCATACAACTCGCAATTATATCGTCAAGTATCGTGACAACTCGACAACTCGAAATTATCATGTCAATTATCGTGACAACACGAAATTATCATGACTTTATGTCGTCAATTATCATGACAACTCGTCATACAACTCGCAATTATATCGTCAAGTATCGTGACAACTCGACAACTCGAAATTATCATGTCAATTATCGTGACAACTCGCAATTATGTCGTCAATTATGTCATCATTTATCGTGACAACTCGCAATTATGTCGTCAATTATGTCGTCATTTATCGTGACAACTCGACAACTCGAAATTATCATGTCAATTATCGTGACAACTCGCAATTATGTCATCAATTATGTCATCATTTATCGTGACAACTCGCAATTATGTCGTCAATTATGTCGTCATTTATCGTGACAACTCGACAACTCGAAATTATCATGTCAATTATCGTGACAACTTGCAATTATGTCGTCAATTATGTCGTCATTTATCGTGACAACTCGACAACTCGAAATTATCATGTCAATTATCGTGACAACTCGCAATTATATCGTCAATTATGTCATCATTTATCGTGACAACTTGCAATTATGTTGTCAATTATGTCGTCATTTATCGTGACAACTCGACAACTCGAAATTATCATGTCAATTATCGTGACAACTCGCAATTATGTCGTCAATTATGTCGTCATTTATCGTGACAACTCAACAACTCGAAATTATCATGTCAATTATCGTGACAACTCGCAATTATGTCGTCAATTATGTCATCATTTATCGAGACAACTCGCAATTATGTCGTCAATTATGTCGTCATTTATCATGACAACTCGACAAGTCGAAATTATCATGTCAATTATCGTGACAACTCGCAATTATGTCGTCAATTATGTCGTCATTTATCGTGACAACTCGACAACTCGAAATTATCATGTCAATTATCGTGACAACTCGCAATTATGTCGTCAATTATGTCATCATTTATCGTGACAACTCGCAATTATGTCGTCAATTATGTCGTCATTTATCATGACAACTCGACAACTCGAAATTATCATGTCAATTATCGTGACAACTCGCAATTATGTCGTCAATTATGTCGTCATTTATCGTGACAACTTGACAACTCGAAATTATCATGTCAATTATCGTGACAACTCGCAATTATGTCGTCAATTATGTCATCATTTATCGTGACAACTCGCAATTATGTCGTCAATTATGTCGTCATTTATCATGACAACTCGACAACTCGAAATTATCATGTCAATTATCGTGACAACTCGCAATTATGTCGTCAATTATGTCGTCATTTATCGTGACAACTTGACAACTCGAAATTATCATGTCAATTATCGTGACAACTCGCAATTATGTCGTCAATTATGTCATCATTTATCGTGACAACTCGCAATTATGTCGTCAATTATGTCGTCATTTATCATGACAACTCGACAACTCGAAATTATCATGTCAATTATCGTGACAACTCGCAATTATGTCGTCAATTATGTCGTCATTTATCGTGACAACTCGACAACTCGAAATTATCATGTCAATTATCGTGACAACTCGCAATTATGTCGTCAATTATGTCATCATTTATCGTGACAACTCGCAATTATGTCGTCAATTATGTCGTCATTTATCATGACAACTCGACAACTCGAAATTATCATGTCAATTATCGTGACAACTCGCAATTATGTCGTCAATTATGTCGTCATTTATCGTGACAACTTGACAACTCGAAATTATCATGTCAATTATCGTGACAACTCGCAATTATGTCGTCAATTATGTCATCATTTATCGTGACAACTCGCAATTATGTCGTCAATTATGTCGTCATTTATCATGACAACTCGACAACTCGAAATTATCATGTCAATTATCGTGACAACTCGCAATTATGTCGTCAATTATGTCGTCATTTATCGTGACAACTTGACAACTCGAAATTATCATGTCAATTATCGTGACAACTCGCAATTATGTCGTCAATTATGTCATCATTTATCGTGACAACTCGCAATTATGTCGTCAATTATGTCGTCATTTATCATGACAACTCGACAAGTCGAAATTATCATGTCAATTATCGTGACAACTCGCAATTATGTCGTCAATTATGTCGTCATTTATCGTGACAACTTGACAACTCGAAATTATCATGTCAATTATCGTGACAACTCGCAATTATGTCGTCAATTATGTCATCATTTATCGTGACAACTCGCAATTATGTCGTCAATTATGTCGTCATTTATCATGACAACTCGACAACTCGAAATTATCATGTCAATTATCGTGACAACTCGCAATTATGTCGTCAATTATGTCGTCAATTATGTCGTCATTTATCATGACAACTCGACAACTCGAAATTATCATGTCAATTATCGTGACAACTCGCAATTATGTCGTCAATTATGTCGTCATTTATCGTGACAACTCGACAACTCGAAATTATCATGTCAATTATCGTGACAACTCGCAATTATATCGTCAATTATGTCATCATTTATCGTGACAACTTGCAATTATGTGGTCAATTATGTCGTCATTTATGTCATCATCATGTCATCATGACAACATGACATGTCCCTTCAGTGCTTCCGTAGTTTTGATGCTTTCCCATTCGTTGACAATATTAACAAAATTCATCCGCACGGCATCGCATTTTAGTAAATATTCGCCTTACGTAACTGTATTATTCAGTTTCGAGGGCGAACTTCATAACTGCCATTTTAACGCTTTAAGACATTGCGTCATTGCGTTAAAACAGGAACATTCATTTAAACCTATGTTGATTTTTTGATCATTTGGTATCTAAATCATCTAGTTTTATCTGCTATGTACGTACTACAATGATGCCATTAGGTCGCTAGGACAAAAAACTGGGGGCAATAATGCCAAGTGACCAAATCGATGTCAAAGGTTATACAAAGTTAATTATGGCTGAAAATGTGATTTTCTGTTATCATTTTTACTCCTTCAACATATCCCGACGACGTCACTTGCACGCATGCATAACCTATTATAACCAGTGTCTGAAAGTTATTTTACAATGTTTGGGTCAAATGTCATTAGGGGCTTACTTCCGGTATATAACCAAATACCTTCAAAACACTGCAGCTTCTTCTGCAAATTACACAGCACAGCGACGTCACTTGGTCTCTAGGATCAGTGGCTGTAGGCACAAATGTGATGCGATCAAGCAAAATCAGTCGGAACTCGGAAATATTGATTTTGAGATATAGCCACACAAAGGGAATATTTCCTTTTGTTTCCTGTTGTTTTGGAAACTCTTTAATTGCTCATAGCTTTGGAACTGGTTGTTCAATTTCAATGGAGTTTTCTGCCAAATGCAACTTTGTAAATGTTTTTACTATCCTATAAGAAACTGAAAATTTAATATTTCCGAGTTCCGACTGATTTTGCTTGATCGCATCACAAATGCCAAATGAACAACTCGAGATCGAAAGGCATACAAAGTGCATTTTTAATGGCTACAGATGAGGTCGCGTATGCTTGTATACGCAATTAGCTTTAGTATTGTTTTGGTTCCAACATGTATTAATATATTTATGGGCAGTGCTATTGTTAGATTATTATTGTCACTACTGCGAATGTTAATTGCTTGATGTTATAGTAAGTTGTCAAGACTCAAACAATTTCCAATGCAAATCTGGATACGGGTGTTTGTATGTGGATCAAATATGCGACAATTATCCGTTGTGTGTAGATGGATCGGACGAAGAAGAGTGTGGTAGGTATTCGTCTTCGTATTCTTCTCCTCCTTCTTCTTCTTCTTCCTTCTTCTTCTTCTTCTTCTTCTTCTTCTTCTTCTTCTTCTTCTTCTTCTTCTTCTTCTTCTTCTTCTTCTTCTTTCTTCTTCTTCTTCTTCTTCTTCTTCTTCTTCTTCTTCTTCTGTTTCTTCTTCTTCTTCTTCTTCTTTTGAAGAGGCCCTAGGGCTAGGTATTTGATTTTTCAAGCACTGCGGGGCTATACTAAACCGGACATACGTTTATTACGTTTATAAGAAACTACTACCAGTTTGGTTTTTTTTTCAGTTTGGTTTAGACAAAGTAGTCAAATGACCATTCACACTCGGCACAACATAGTTATTCACCGACCAAGGTCAGAACTACCAGAGAATGACCTGCTGTATTTAAAAAAGATGGTCTTATCAGGGATATTGTATATGAGAGTTGCTGGTTTACACATTATCCTCAGTTAATAAATAATAATTTGATCTATAGACCCTGACCCAGTTACAACACGGCTCGCATTTCGAATTGGGTTTGGAAGATACCTTCTCCTAAAGCCGATACTGACTCCACCTGTACATTTTAATTTCATCGCGCGATGCTGAGATGTTTGAAAAGCATCGCATCGCGCTGCGAAGTGGAGTCAGGATCGGTGCTTAATTCGAACCACCAGCATCCATGGTTCGATCAGGAAAGTGAAACAGATGGAAGCCGGTCAAAGAGTACATCAAAGTGAGGAGCAGACTTACCGCGATGCTGAACAAAAGAAGTACATGTGGGAGGGGAACAATTGAGCCAACGCGTAGCATATCGAAAATCAAAGTTCCCGCTTAAAAATCAATAGCAGTACCAAGACATTCGCTAACTCCCGACAATGGGCTATGTTATATTACCGCAGAGCGTGACTAGTATTATAAACCCAAACAGATTTAATAAAATCCCTACGCAAAGCTCAAAATGCTATCATTTTCATTTATACAATTTTATTAAAGCTATTTAATTATGTGAAAAGCTACCAATTAAATGTATATGTTAAGTCCACTCTCAGATAGCAGTGACAAAACAGAAAATGAAATGAAATAAAATTTATTTTACGCAGAATGTTAAGGGATCCAAAATGAGCGTTTATTGCGTTTCGACAGTATTTTTTGTGGGACATGAGAGCACCTCAGACCTATCGAATTGCATTCTGAATACGAAGCATGTCTTTCTGATATCAAATAATTTTCATTTTTTAAAATCACAATATAATACAAATTTTATGACAAATTATAAAATTTGATATTTTTCAAATTTTGATATATAACAGTCCTCGAAGTAAATTATATAAATCTAATGATATATTCTTAAAGTGTATGTAGCAGGGAGGAAAAGCCGACGGTCAATTGAAAATTTAGACCTTTCATATTGAAGATATGGATTTTTTCCCAAAAAACTAATTTTTTTGGTGTTTTGGGAAAAAAATCCATATCTTCAATACGAAAGGTCAAAATTTTCAATTGATCGTCGGCTTTTCATCCCACCTACATACACTTTAAGTATAAATCATCAGATTTATAAAGTTTACTTCAAGTACTGTTAAATATCAAAATATCAATTTTAATGATTTGCCATAAAATGTGTATTAAATTGCGAATTTCAAAAATCAAAATTATTTGATATCAGAATGACATTCTTCGTATTCAGAATGCAATTCGATATGTCTGATGTGCTCTAATGTCCCAAAATAAATACTGTCCAAACGTTCATACCCCAGCCCTTAACATAATACCCGACTCTAGAACATTCTCGTCAACAGCAATTTTGGGGTGGCCTGGGCCCACAAATAGATGCGAGATTAATTTTACAATGTAATTTATGTGTCAAATGCGCATATCAATTTATAGCGATAATTGGCGGTTTAAACGTAAATGACTGATTTTCAATATTTTAATTTTTAAAGAAATATGTAAGCATATGGTCGAATACGATCATTTTTGTTTGATTTCTGTAATTATGGACTATAAAGTTAATGTCACTGTTACTTTTTCTCAAATAAAGCGACATATTTGAAAATTAATCAAGAAAAACACAATTTTTTTCTATTATAATAAACCTGTATATAAACAAACTGGCAATAGGAGCGGTATATCTGATCCACTTCAAAGGCACGCTGACTACATTGTTAGCACAATAGCTTGGGTCGTACCTTCTATAGAATGTTACGTAAATAATTCAATAGATGTTGGATTGACCACTTTCCATCTGTCTCACTTCCCTGGTTCGATGTAGAGAGTCTTTCCTATTCAGAGGAAATATTGCAATTACACACCTTATTGCCTTTTAATAATAACCAATGACACTAGCACGTAATTCCAGTCAAGCACCAATATTTAATCATATTGTTGAAGAGGATAATAAGCTTATACTTATGTATAGCATTAGTAAAAAGCTTAAGTCTTTGTTTGCTTTGGCTAAATCCTGTTCAAGTGGTGGGTTAACCAACAATTAACAATGAGAGGACATTCCTGAACCTCGTTCAGTTGGGGATGATTTGAAGTGACCGCCAATTATGACCATTTGATATTAAAATACCAGCAATGTGGAAAAAAAGAAATAATGTAGTGCCAAAATAATGTACCCTTTTACGGAAGGAGCAAAGTTTAACAAGTTATAACTCCGCTTCTGCAGTACGAATGTCAGCGGCGAATGTCAGGTTATTATTTCCCAGTCTTGAAAAAAAATGCAGGCAGAGGTGGGAATCGATCTCGGTACCTCCCGGTTAAAAAGCACTGTGCAAGACCAGTAAGCCAACTAAATATCTGTTGTGAGATGTGTGACATTAATCTTTGATATTGCTTAATGGAACAAATCGCGGAATTAAATCAGTAATAAAAGAAGTAGATTCTTATTTAGCGGTCAAATTGGATAAAAGGGGAAATATTTGTCCCTGCTCTAAAGAAAATATATGTTAGAAAATTATCAAATAAATTTAAATTAAAAATTGAGATTTTATATTTCTTTCTTTCACGAGGCGGCATTATCACAGACAAACACTGTATAAGCTAAAAAAATCGACCCTCATCACTAAATGATGTCATAGCTCAGTGGTAGAGCATCAGACTGCTAATATCAATATCGTTGGTTCGATTCCTCCTGCCAGTAATGGTTATATTTATGATTTTAATGCTACGCTACAATTTGTTCAATTTGTTTCGTTTATTTATTTATTTATTTATTTATGTAAATAATTTGATATATTTGAAAGAGGTATTGGAGCAATTGAAATTTTGATTTTATAATCCTATGGGGTCATTTTGAACCCCCACCCCTCCCAAATTGCCAAACGCACAACACCTATGAGTTTGCATCATACATAATGATCAGTATGTCCATGTCATCATCATAAAAAACATTCTATGTATACCTGACGCCGGCAACTAGACTACTATAAAAAAAAAATACATGTTTCCTGCTCAATCACAATAATACTTGCAAATAGATCATAGTTTACTAATCTAATCCTGTAATATAGACCTGTAATATCACCTGTAATATAGGTGATCATTGTTTACATGGTTTGTTATGGCTGGGATTAGTGTCCGATCTCTGTAATGTAATGTAAATGAAGCATATTGATATGCAGGAAGAATCGATCAGTGCGAACTGCCCAAGCTGATTGTTCATTTAGTATCATAATCTTTTAGGGAAAGATAAACACTATTCAAAATATCAATAGACAAGAAGAAAGGGATGTAGAGATTTGTAATTGAGTCATGCATGATTTAACAGAAGGTTCTTTCCAAAACCCAAACGTAATGCGTGACTCTAGAAATGCTAACATAAATCATCAAAGAACATCGTTTCAAATATCATATCTAGCATTCCGTACATTTCCAAAACAAAACCAGGCTGTTGGGCGCACATTTTACACGGATACTAACATGTGTGTGTTTATTATCTCATTTCAGGCATTGTTAATATTCCTATCTGCTCGAGCAATACTTTGTTAAATATTAACGAATGGACCAATTTGACATCACCTTCGTATCCTAACACACCTATCTACCCACCCGGAACCTTGTTTTGTTCATGGACTTTCCAATTTCAAACTCCCCTGGAACCCGGGATTCGAATCATTGATTTTAGAGGATCGGATTCGATGCGACTAAATGTCTACATGGATACACCAAAGGATACTTATAATAATCCCTTCACGGATATGCAGCTTATTTATGAAATTTACAGTTCTGCGGCTCCTAATGCATTTTTCGGGAGAAACGTTTCTGCCTTACGCTTGGAATTGGACGATCGAAGACAAGAAGGGCACATGGTCAGATCACCGGAATTGGCCCTCTGGATTCAGGTTTACCTCCATGATATAGGCACAGGTATTTATATACCGTAAAAACCCGTCTAGAAGCATATATCAAAGAAACGCCCTCAATAAAATTGTATTTGGAGTTTGAGCAACTATAATTATACTGGCACCAACGTGTACTGGCAATAGGTGGCTATAATACATTACAGTTATGTATTATTCAGAGAGTTGATATTCTTGAGAGGGCACTCTATTCACGTGGTTTCTTTTCCAACGCTAAAAGATCACGAATTTTGGTGGTTTGCAAATGAAAAGTGTCCGCACTATCGATTGATTACGTAACTGTTATGAATAATTTATTAGGTTTTTCAATGCAATCGCCTCGACCCATTAATACATATTATCTGTATTATCAAAGTACTTGGAATAGCAATCCGGTGAGTTCACTGAACTACGCCCTAATACTGAGTTTTAATGGCGTTTAATGGCGCTAATCCTCTCCATACACAGATGAACAAATACAATAGATGAAGGTCAACACGTATGACCTCATATGTGACATGTTATATGTGATGTACAAAACCTGAATATCATAAAGATCAGTATTCGTTTGTGCATATGAACTGCACATTTACGTTGCTATACGTTGCTAAATATTAATCATTATATATAATGACAAATATTGGTATTATGACAATACGGTATATACATTGTATATAAAACGACTAATAGATCCTACTATCATGGCGTCAGGTCAATGGTCATCATACCCCGTATGTTTCTTAAAATTCATTCATATTTGAGACAAATTGCTGTGCCAATTTTATTGGTGCACAGGTAGATCCGTGTTTTTTTTTAATTTTCATTTCCTTTTAATGAAAGAATTAAGGGTTTCCACTGCACGGGGGCCACAAGGGTGATACTAATTTTAATGCTATATTTTCAAAACGAATACGTGCTCCCGGTTGGCTCTATAGCGATTTCACAGAAAAGGTATTTCTAGTGCAATGCAGCGTCGGACTCTAGCTGAGAGCGTAGCCTAAGTCATTCCGGACTCCAAAAAGCGCTCTCCATACACAAATGAACAAACACAAAGGAGGGTAGTCTCCTCCGTGACCAGCTTGATTTCGATGGAGCGGAACCAAATTGGCTGCGGAGGAGACGGGTCATTTGGATATGCAAATTAGGTAGTGTCGCTGCCCTGGTATTATTGCAACACTAATCAATTGTATTGACATAATAACGAATGTTTCATATTTTATTTATTTATTTATATATCAGGATCATATAGCTCAATTGATAGAGCGTCAGACTTTGGCACTAAAGTGAGCACGGTCTGGAGACTGGTTCCGTTTTATGCTCGTTTTATTAAACTTTTTGACATGTTCTTTTTATCTATCTTCAAATCTACCTTTCTTCTTTTAGGATTTCATTTTAGGTTTTTTTTTATTATTTTTTTTATTTATTTATTTTTTTTTTTTTTTATTTTTTTTTTTTTTTTTTTTTTTTTTTTTTTTTTTTTTTAATTTTTATTTTATAGAAATTTTTGTAGTTTTAAAGAAACTAGTAAAAGCATTTATTTATTTATTTATTTATTTAATTATTTATTTATTTACATATTTATTTTTTCATTTATTTATTTATTTATTTATTTATTTATTTATTTATTTGTTTATTTTTTATTTATTTTTTTATTATTTATTTTTTTATTTATTTGACAGAAATTTGGTAGTTTTAAAGAAACTAGTAAAAGCATTTATTCTAAGCAATATCGAAACCCACGGTTAGAGCAGTCATAGGCAGGGACAGGCGATTTGCGCGGAACTTTTTTCCCGCGCAATTCCGCGCAATTGGCTTTTTTTTTCCTATGGGCAGGGATACATGATTTGCACTGAAAATAAGTTCCGCGCAATTCCGCGCAATTTGCTATTTTTTTTTCCGCGCAAATCGCCTGTCCCTGGCCATAGGCCTTTAGGTACATATTCTTACGAGCAGAAGGTACCCAAATTAGTGTTTTATGAACATTCCCTCATTTCAAATCTTTAGTTTTGGTTTCTCTTTTGTTCAGAAACCAAAAATCAAGGGATTAAAAAGTAGAGCAGATCTGGTCTGCAATCATAACACTATTATGCTGGGAGGACACAGTATAGGGTATATAACCAGAAGTATACAATAGCCTATTGTGCTAACATAATTATTATCATGATTGATATCGGAAATCTATCCCGCGGACGACAGTTGATGCTCTCTGTCGAAGGTGGCATATTACACTCACGAGTTCTAGGCCTAGAAATCATATACATGCGCGTATATTGAAGGATGGGGTGGGTGGGGTCTTTGTTTGTTTGTATGAAACATAAACGATGCATGGAGATGATTTGATTATGAATTAGTTTATTATCCCCGGGAAGCACAACCCATACCTCTTTAAGCGGGGGTTCCCCTCCCTATATAACCACCTCGTCCCTAAGTGACTCCTTCTCCCCCCTCCTCCTCCCCTACATTCGATATCTTCATCTCGAGCTCTCCTCCCCCTTCTCTTTCACTTCCAATGCTCTCTCCCATCTGTTTCTCTTTCTCCCGGCCCATACCCCCCTTGCCCTCCCCCCCCCCCCCCCACACCACACACACACACACAATCTCTTCTCCCCTCTATCTTCTACTTTTTGCAGTACAAATTGCTTCAGTAAAAGTCATTATGTTATTAGAGGTCATATAATGTCCTTCCATCGATTCTGGTACATGGGATTAAGGATATGAATCGATTTTGTTTATAGCACCTATACAATTACAATAGTGGCCCCTTTTGTAATGTCGAATGCAAATATTTCGATGGTCACAGGTGATAGCCTAGGCTTGTTCGATTTTGTAAACCACGTCTTTCAATGTAGATTACCATGCTCGATGCTCTCCTCGTGAATATTGCACTGCGATATTTAAACATTTCTTTTGTGTACTTAGAGTAGGTAACTTCAAACCAAATAATTTTTTTCTTCACACCACTTATAAGAAACTGAAACCAAAACCGAAACTGACTGACACAAATGTTCAGTTTTTAACAAAAGGTAGACAGTACGACAGCAACTTAGCTCACTTCCGGTCATTTTTACCGGCGTGACCTCTGCTGTTACGTATTAAACGTAATGTTGAAAATCAGGTGGCAACACTACTCGTATCTTTTGCATTCTTATTCTAATAATATTTTTAAAAGTGCTTTTAAGTTCAGTCAAATGAGGTGATATTACTTTTTATATTGACTTAAGTCAATGCAGTATTTTGCTTGAATAAATAAATATCACTGGAGTCAACTGGACGATTCTGACGATTATTATTCGATATAATGTACAAGGCCGGCTGCTATTTTGCTAGTGACACTTGTCACTAACGGGACACGCACGATTGCGACACGGGCCATTTTGAGAGTAACTTTCCAACCTACGACTCGGTTATTCCACTAATCATTTTCGCTGAAAATTTAATACAAGCTCACGTTAGCTAATATCCATCATTACAGAAAAGCATACGACCGGCGTTTACTCACTGTTGTAGATATAACCATTTTGGTGATCGTGACATGCAATTTTTCTCATTTTCCCGGCTACTTTGGACATGTTCAAGCTTCTTTATTTACAATATAATTCAACTTTTATTCGTTTTTTGTTCTTTGCACAAATGTTTGGTATCTTATCCGTGATCATGGTACGTAATTTAAGCAAAAAACGACTCGTGTCTCCCATTTCTGGAGCTATTTCGCTCAAACATGTTTGCCGGCCAAATTTTCAACATTTAGTTACGTAACCCGTGTTCACCAACCCGTAAAATTTTTCTATCGAACAAAAGAGGTCACGAAGTTGCCGTCGTACTGACATAGAAAGAATGATACCTTATGATTCAAGTGGTTAGGCAGGACAATAGGAAACAACGTGACCAAAACCAAAACCAAAACTAAAACTAAACATTTGAAATGAGGCATTGACATTCTTTTGTGGCGAGTGACATGGTCTTTCAATTCGCCCCGAGTGTCCTTGACAGGCTTGACTTATACTTCGATGGTCATGAAAGAATTATTCAAAAGATAACCTCTGCCCGAATAATCCCAAGCTATTGTCTGAAACTGCTCCTCTCCATAAGCGAAATAATAGACTTGTGATGAAATTAAAATTAAAAAAAACCATTTTGTTGCCACAATTCCAGTCTTTTCAATAAAAAAATAAAATAAATGAGGAATAATATTTATTCCTTGTTTGAATCTATTATCCCATCATGAATAGAATGTCTTCAAAAACTTCAATCGTTTCATCTTACAAAGGAAACTATTCAGCTCATTAATTGTGTTTCGCTTGCACTGTTTTATCACGGACGTTGGCAGAAAAGGCCCACTTCTCTTGTATAGAGTTTGTGTGTGAAATTATTGACTGGCTTAAAACAAAGATTTGAACCGGTGTCCTTTACCGTAATCATGGCGCAGTGCAGTCCATTTAATCAAATGATATCATCAACCTATTGATCATAATGCGGTATATTCACTATAAACGTGTTTATAGTGAATATACCGCATTTTGAGTATACCGTACACGATAATCCTTGTATATGTACCGATACCCTTGCTGTTTATAGTGGGACACAGTTACCGCACAAATTATATCTACCAAAACACGTTTCAAAACGTAAAAAGGGGCCAAGTTTAAAAAATCTTTCCTGTGTGGCTTTTCACCCTTTTTTAAACTTGGTCCCATTCAGTAAAGTGGTACCGTAATAACATGAAGAATGAGTCCTAATTTCTACATGCAACAATTAGGTTCAAGACTGTTCGAAAGCGGTGCAATATGACGTAGGCTATGTATTATCAAAAACATTTGAAGGTTTATGTTTCATTATATTGCGTGTTCATAAAGAGTAGTAGAGTATTATATATACTTAGCAAATTGACTGTCTGTCAACCTGTTACATATTATAGGCCCTACATCTGTACATAAGGCGCAGGATCGCACAAGACGATGAAGAATTTAACAAAGTGAGTATTTGCTACTTTTGCTTAAATCAAAATACATTATAACGTCTTTACGGAAAAACTTCAATCAAGCACGAACATTAATTAATTTACTCTACAAAATGAACACTGACAACTAAGAAAACAAACAAGTAGCCTAAAGATGACTTCGTATGGGTCTTTAGAAACTTTCATAAATGGGACCAAGTTTGAAAAAGGGTGAAAAGCCACACAGGAAAGATTTTTTAAACTTGGCCCCTTTTTACGTTTTGAAACGTGTTTTGGTAGATATTAATTCTTTTTTTGAGGTATAAAGATATTGCGCGGTAAGTGGTTCTTTGTAGCCATGCGAGGCGAAGTAGTTGGATATCCATATTTCGCGGTTAATGGTTCTTTGTAGCCCTGCGGGGCAAACTAGTTGGATATCCATATTTCGCGATGAGTGGTTTTTTGCAGCTTCGAGGGGCAAACTAGTTGCATATCCATATTTCGCGGTTAGCAGTTCTTTGTAGCCCTGCGGTGAAACTTGTTGGATATCCATATTTCGCGGTTTGTGGTTCTTTGTAGCCCTGCAGGGCAAAACTAGTTGGATATCCATATTTCGCGGTGAGTGGTTTTTACAGCTTCGAGGGCAAACTAGTTGGATATCCATATTTCGCGGTTAGCAGTTTTTGTAGCCCTGCGGGGCCTATGTTCGATATCCTCATTGCGCGGTTAGTGGTTTTAAACGACCTGTAACCACCCCAATCAGCTGCATGGGGTAAAAGAATTATTTAAAAATAATAGCTGAACCCTATAGTTCAGCCAGGGACTGAAACGACATATTGATGACTATATATAGAGTGTATTCAATAAACCCAAGCGGAACGAGAGCTGCTAAGTAACCGCTATCCTAACCATAAACACATGCATTATCAGACAACGAGTGTTCCATTTCCTCCTAGCTTCTCACGTTGTACACACGTCAGTCGAATTTGGCGGTGTTGGTTTGTTAGCCCTCCAAGTTATAACATCGTTCACTTTGTGATGATATCATTTCAAGAGGTCACTTCCCGATTAACATGATTAAGCTAAACAGCCCATGGAAGAATTTTATGATGAGCATTGAGCAACCACATCAATGATGTAGTAATGAATACCCTCTATTGTTATCGGATTAATTTTTACGACCTTCGATTACATGGGAGTAGCAACGAGGACACGGTGTTTGATTTCACTCACATAATAGATCAATATTGACCTTCATCCAGCAAGGATCAGCCAAGCACTACAGTGGCCAAGCACGAAAGGTTTCTTGTTATCTCTTCAAGTATTTTTACCTTAGGTCTATAATCATAATGCAGGCCTAAATCCCGGGCCTAAATTAAGTGTACTGTTCGAGTAGGAGGATTTGTTTGATATTATTCTTGATTTTGAATAATATTATAGTACCTGTTTGTTTCCATATCGGTTATTAAAATTACAATTCACCACATACACATTCCAGTTTGCGAGAGGTTTATAATGAATAAATGAATAGGTGTTATTATTTCGAATTATAATTATTTAGGGAGAGTGTTTTAGGATTTTGTTAGAAAAGGGATGATTGTTGATCATGTTTATTTTATTGTTGTATGTATTTTCCTGTCATTTCCTGCAAACCTAATAAAGATATTTTGATAATTGAAAATAGTCTGTATCATAAATCGTAGAGGTTGAAAGAGTTAACAAGCGTCAGAAATTATAATTTGCCATGGAACTTCGGTCATATTTTCATTTGAAATATAACTGGATGTTAGGGTCTGCATGCATGGTATGCATAGTATGATCATGGAGGTATATAAATAAATGGAGAATGATCCAGCCAAGCCTCTTTTGTACTACGTTGGTTATGACCAATTATTGTTGAATAGGCAATTTCAGGTTTACATTGATTATGCTAAGCTGATTACATTGTGAAGTCTGTTTCACTGGCCATTGATTTCAATGGGGTAAAATGAAGTTTATACTTATTGGAAAGTGCTCATGTTTCATAAAATGTTGATATCAAAATCTCATTTTCGCCAAAAATTGAGTGCTTAAATTCTGAGACTAGTATACCTAGGTTTAGGTATACTAGTCTCAGTGAAATTGCATCAAGAAATCAGTCTTTTTGAAAAAAGAAACACCTTATCTGTTGTCATTACATTTTGGTCATGAGAAATTGAATTATGACTTTTTTTTTTTTTTATTTATGACCCCCCCCGTATATTTGGAACCCCTCCCTCCAAAGAAAATGATAGCCCCCTAATAATATTAATATAATCATTTAGGCCTAAATACTGATAATTTTTTATTATAAAATGATGATGATTTAGGCGGCCTATACGATTTCATGACAATACAGAATTAAAAGTTTAAAAACAATAACATGACATATCCGTCATGGCACTCAATCAATTTGACCCGAAGCTTCAACCAAAATCACGGTTATCATACACTAAACTATGAGAAACTGTTTAAACAAAGTATGTAGGGCCTATACATTCCGTATATCAATTTCTCTCTAGAAAAGATTGTCTGATCATCACTTTTGCTTGAATTCCGAAGTACTTCCGGTAAATTTTGCTCGCTCGTAACTCAAATGGCCCAAATTATTTAACATAATTTTTTTCATAATCGGAAGGTAAAAACGTTTTGCTTTCATTTGCACTATATTTGAACTCCCTCAGACCCCTTAAAAGCTTAATATATGAACATGAAAACTAAGTATATTTGTCAAGTTACGGCACAACTAGTGTAGAAAACAGTTTCATAACTTGAGAACAGAACATCCGAATTTCTTCGGGTTTTCGCACGATCATACATTGAAACTATAAGCTATCAAAACTGGTGACTTTGAACATCTGATTGACTAGCTGACGTCATTGTACAGTCTCTGTTATAAGGCTTCCGGTACGGGTCAATGTAGGGTCAATTCCTATGAGGAAATTTTGGTAGTGACAATCAATGAACCATGGTAGAGGCTCATAACCATCGTGGAGATCAATAGCTTGGCTAAATTGCTGGTCAATTCAAGTTTGGTGACTCATTGAATAGAGGTAACGGGATAATCTCCACTTAGGAGATTAGAATTCTGGCGATCATTCTCCATTTATTTATATACCTCCATGGTACAAAGCTGTCTTTTTATCTAGTGTTTAGACAATGTTTACTCAACCATTGCTATCAATGGATGTTGCCATTTTTGACGATTTCTAACTTTTGAAATGCCCAAAATGAATCAATAAAACCGTGTATAAGATATTTGCGGGGATATTTGGGCGCGATTACAAAAAATTAGAAAATAAATGGGCACTTCTGGGTTGGGTATCTATAGAGGCCCTGCATGAAATTATTGATTAGCTCCAAACAAAGAATTTGAACCGGTGTCCTTCACCGTAGTTATGGCAGAGTACAGTCCATTCAATCAAATGTTGTCATCAACCTATTTGATCGTAGTGCAGGGTTATGTGTGTGAGACGAACTGTCACGGTAGATTGCAATCATGCTTTTGTTGAATGCATTTGAGTAGTCTGCCATATTTACGGGATGATACGTCACATGCAATGCCGTTATTTTTTTTAACTTGGCAAAACCTCGACGCGAGGTTTTTAATACCAACTAACATTATCGTACATTTGCAATGACCCCGAGGTCACACGGGGAGTGTGTAAATATTGTGGCGCGAATTATAAACAGCCCATTCAACAATATGATCATGGCGGTGAACATGTAGCTTCTGTTTTGATAACTCTTAGGGTTGAGAATCGTTCCGAATGTCCTGCGCGCATCCTACGCATCATGAAGAAGCTCCTACTTCCGATAATACCGCACACAATTTATACTGGTGTGTTTATAGTGGGAATATCTCGCCACAATATCCTTCGGTAAGAAGGATATCGATGTACCGTACATACATATTAGGGTGATTCACAAAAAATGAAATTGGTATTTTTCAACGGGACACCCCCTCATTTTGTTCATTTTGGTAATAAAATTATACCTGCAAAATATGAAAAAAATTCAAAAAAAGTTTAGGGGTGCTACCGGTCAATGAACTTTTGTACACAAAGTCAATGGGATTTTTTGTCAAAAATTTCAAACGCTTATTTCAGGGCCTAAAAAGTCTACCAAGCTTGCAAAACTGAAGTAAATGTTCAATGATATACCTAACTTTGTGAAAACATGGGTTTTTACCAAATTAAAGTACATAGTTGACTGTAATAATAAAAAATGTTTCAAAAGTGACAGAGGGAGTGTAGCTCAAGAAAAGAATACCCTGGGATATTCCCTGGAATCCCACCAGGCACCCCAAATTTATACCTTATTGAACTGAACTGTTGATAAAAAAAAAGATTAAAATTCTTCACATATTAGTTTACCCCAATGGTGATACCAGCTTTTGAAATCTTATGTAATAGTAACTATCAAAATCCATACATCTGTATCAGGGTTGGTCATTATGGCCATACCTGATGAAGATTTGTATTGTTTGAATTGAATGACCACAGGAAGGATTAGATTCACCATGGTTGAAAAGAAATGTATATAAATTGGGGTCACAACATTGGATAGTGGCCAGTTCATAATATTTTGGCTGTTCCAGCAACTGCCTTGCCCCAAATGTAACAGTTTTCACAAAAATGCAATTTTCTGGAAAGCGGTTAACATTTTACAATTTTCTTTAGCATTTATTTTAAGGACATTACTCACACTATGATCAAATATTTTGGCACAATCAGGAAAATTAACATGGCTTTTTTGTGTTGTAAAGAAAATGGCTCATAAATCCCATTGACTTTGTGTACAAAAGTTCATTGACCGGTAGCACCCCTAAACTTTTTGAATTTTTTCATATTTTGCAGGTATGATTTTATTATCAAAATGAACAAAATGAGGGGGTGTCCCGTTGAAAAATACCAATTTCATTTTTTGTGAATCACCCTAATACATATATTGCTAGTGTTTATGGTGGGCAAGTATCCGGATAATCTCTAACCGGGTAGAAATTGTACCGCAATGTACCGCACATCTGCTCCCACTATAAACACGCTCATAGTGCATTCGTTATGTTTGTGAGACGAACTGTCGCGGTAGACTGATTGCAATCATGCTTTTGTTGAATGCATTTACATAACCTTTGATTGAATGGACTGCACTGCATAACAACGGTGAAGAACACCGGTTCAAATCCTTTGTTTGGAGTCAATCGATAAAAGCATGCAGGGCCTCTATACGCTGGCGAAGTTACGTAAGTAATCGGATTAATTACCATAGCAATAGGTGAAAACAATCTTGAACATATCGCGCTGCACTACAAGCAGGTTACACTCATCACCTGTAATCATAGATTGAATACAATACTGGCCTTTTCAATATACTAATCTGACAGGTGCAAGTAATCAGCATGATATGATTCAATAAAGAGGTACCGCGTGAACGTATCAGTGCAGCGCGGTATATTCAAAAATTGTTTTCACCTATTGCTATGGTAGGTAATCCGATTATTACGTAACTTCGCCAGCGTATATAAATTACAGATTCACGTGAATACATTTTTTCTGTCTTAAATATGTGGCTTTCGGCTGAACATCTATGACAATGACAAAAGTACAAAATCTGAATTTTGATGATTTTTACGATCGTCCTGATGAGAAAATCACTGAATGGGTCTTTAGGTCACTCCTCTTCTTACCCTGGCAATATGAATCAAAGAAAAATAAAGAAAGAATAAAATAAAATAAAATAAAAACAAGAAGAAAAAAAAGACAAAGAAAACAAAGAAAAGAAACAATAGAAGAAAAACAATTATAGAAAAAATTAAACTAAATATGAAAACGGAGAACACGAAAGGAGTCTTAATAGAAGAATGCAAAAAAATATAAATGAAAAGATTGAACATGATGAGGCTCGAACTCACCATCTTCCAATCTAAAGCCCGAAACGCAAGTGTACCAAAGTCCGATGCCTTACCAAGTGAGCTATGCTCGTGAGATACAAAATGAAAATAAAATAATACATTGTATACCTGCTTGTGTCGGTAATTGATTTGCTCAAATTCCATAATGGTATGATATTGTGGAGGGCGCCTGCATGAATTTTGCTTTCATCACAGGCGCTTCTATATGCTTCTAGACGGGTTTTTACGGTATATCGATAATTCAGGTTGTACAATGAGTAGTGTTCAGAATCCAACATACTTCAGTTGCAGCCATGTCGGCAGTTGTGTGACATGGGGTAATGTGAGTATATTGCACTTACTATAAGCCCAGTGGCGTAGAGTTGGTCATCCCATTTGGAGGGGGGGCACCGACCTTGATGGGGGTGTGCACCGGGTCTGATGGGGGTAAAAGCCGTTTTTCGTCGGTAGTGTAGTGGGTGAATACAGTAGTCTGCTCATATTATGGTACTCCAGGTACACTAAGCTCTCTTTTGGATAGAATCAAAGAGAGCTATATGGAAGTGGGCGTTGATGTGGTGGCATACTCCGTGCAGAATTATACTACATACATAATATACATACATTATAAGTCGTAAGTTCTGCGTAGTACTGTATTGAAATTGTAGAGTCGTAGATAATAAGTAAAAACAGTACCAGTTTGTTGTATAAAACACACAATGGTTTAATATAAACTTATATTTGTACACGATACAGGAGAGTGTTCCGAGTCTGAATACGTTTGCGAGTATTTCCGGGGCCATTATAATATAACATATAAAATACTTCATAATATAAGGAGAAGAAATTCACCGTCATGGATAACTAATTGGTTGTGCCTAAGTGGTAATCAGTTATGTAATAGCAACATCAGAGAGTTGGCATTCGGTGAAGGAGAATGTCTTACAAAACTCACACGGGAACCATCGCAAAATGTACCAATATATAAAACGCCTTGCGGTAAGCTCATTTTCTTTATCGTGTAACAATTATCCGATTTCGTCGTATGAAGGCCAGGTTTAGTCAAGATATTAATCGCAAGTACGCCGTGGAGTGAGTGCAATAGCTCCACGGTCAAATGCGATTATCTTGACGAATGCACAATATCCATCATATATTTGTTGATTGCATCAGTTCTAATAAAGACAATTTTAATTGGTTGCTGCATTGATATTAGTTTGACTATTTAGGAAACATTATCTTCAATAACAACTATCATGCAGTTACCTGGTTTGAAGGCAAGAAAGTCAGGTACTGCACTGCGGTACCACACAGTGTCATCGCCCCGATATCTTCATGGCATAATCGCCATGGTAGGTTGAATATTTGTTCCGACCTGTTTAATAGTTTTGAGACGCATAATGGGCCGAAGGATATCCGACTAAGGCTATTGACAATAGCCTGGTGACTGACCTCTGTAGATGTCAGTGAGCATGGTATGCGCCATGAGGTCATCTGCTTTTAGACTGCCTGCACCAGTGGCCTACGCTGCGGTATAGTTTGGCACATATGAAATCAGAATTGTTGTCAGTTTTTGAGCTCAATACGCACGGTTCTTTCTCAATACGCAAGCTAACGACTATCATATCCTCTCAACACATATATTTTCAAGTGCAAGCATCAACAGCGACTTCTTTTTAGAATAACACAATTACGGGAGATGTTCTTCATTTTCTACCCCGGTATCCAAATATGCATCGTCTGAATATCAAATCGTGCATAGCACATTCACGTGTATCCCGGGTATTGATTTTAGTGTCTGTGCTGTACAGTGTAATTATTAACCAGGCGATGTCGGTGTGTACCATTGATATAACAACTTAAAGTTATTATACCAATGGTATTGACATATTGATTGCCTTCAATTGCAAAAATGATTTATATTTACAAATGTTCGATTCTAGGCCTATGCAGAAACAGTGGAGTGGCCGGGGGGAGGTAAAGGATGCAGTCCCCCCATGTGATGCTGGCCGCCTTGATATTTAAGATTTTTACACTTTTTGTATTAATTTTTTAGTCCAATTTTGGCCATTTTCGGCAAAGTTTGTCCCCCTTAAAATTGCCATCCCTCTGAAAAACTGCTGGCTACGCCACTGTGCAGAAAAGATGAAGAAAAGCCACTATATATAATATCAACCGGAATTTATTACACGCCTGTAGACTAGTTCTGAAATTTGAACTTTAATCTACGTGTATTACAACCGAGGACAGTGATATCTTAAAATGTGTAGAGTATTATAATACTACACGCATGATCATGAATAGTCATATATGCGCTAAATAGTGTGTGAGACCGGGGTTGGACGGTACCACTTGGGGGGGGGGGCAAAGCTGACTTTTACCATAAGTAGTTGACATCATGGGCTACACAAAAATGCATGATAGCAATTGAACCGGAGTAAATTTTGGCGGGGAAAGGTCATCTTACTTTTCACAGGGTCAAATTTCAAAGTTGCTCAAATTGAGTTATGGCCGAAAAGGGTCAAAGGTCACGTTTTTTATTCTGTGGGGGTCATCGAAAACATCAAAGTGCTCAGATTTTGCCAAAAGAGGTGTCAAAATGTTCGTTTTGATAAATCAATTCAAAAAATTATAAGATTGCACTATCTTGGATGTTTCGTTACCTAGGTAACACAGCAAAGAAGGTCAAGGCCTTAATGGTAGCTGGCAATTTGATCGTTTTTAAGAATTTATGTTCGACAAAATTTTATAATTATCCCGGGATAATTATTTTAGAATCCTTGTGGTCTATATATGGCCAGTTATTTATTTTCCACCAACAATTATTGACTTGGAACCTGTTATCTAACTCAATTACGATAAAAGGGAAAAGAATGCGTGCATAATCCAAGGAGCAATCTACGCGTTGAAAACAATAATATCAATTATTGTATGATATTGTTGATTGCAAACAGCAAAATGCGGCGAAACAAAGATAACACTGAAAGATGACGAAACACATGTCTTCGATTCGGCTTCTCTTTTTGTACAATATACCGATTTTATTATATGCCATTACGACATAAAAGGCTTATCAGCGAGTCAACGTCTTCTCATTCGAATTCATGATATCTATCTTGAAGAAGGTTTAGGAAAGTTAACAATTGGTGACTATATTGGAGAATCATTTAGTGAAATTAAATTAACAGGAAAACCTAAGTTGAAAACGATTATGTCGAAATCAAACAACATATGGATGCGGTTGGTTATGGAACCATATGTGACTCGGCCGATTATGGATTTCTTTTTGGAAGTCGAAACCTTTTCTGGAAATATAGAAGGTAAGAACAGAAGCACTGTTTACCTCTTTGCAACTTAATATATTAAACGAGACGTAGTTGAGTCCAATTTTTTAAATATCATAGCAAGACAATACATATTGAGCGTAAAGCATCTGAATTTGACATTATTCTGTTTCGGATCCAATATTTTCACACGCTTAGTATATTCACCAAAACATAATATTATGTGCGATATTTTACTAACGGTTTCAAAAATAACCCCCCCCCCCCTTAAATTACAAAACATTTCTTCGCTCAACTTGACATACATTTTGTTGATTTGAAAAATTGTTACACATTTTCTACCCCCCCCCCCAGTTCTCCTTTTTTCTAAGAATCATTTTTGTTTTAGTCAACAATATTTACATTTTCCAAATATCATGCTTTAAAAAAAGGTTGTACTTTTCAATATTCTGTACATTACATTACATTACATTACATTACATTACATTACATTACATTACATTACATTACATTACATTACTATACAAAAACTTTCAATGTTTTGATTGACTATATTTTAATTGATTGTTTGTTTGTTTTCTTTAATGTTAAGTGTCCCACAACTCAGTCACCCATGCAATCATCGTTCAGTTAAAAACAATAATTCGTTCATACGAATCATATCAATTTGTAAGCGCTCTTTCAGCAAATTCACAGTTCATTGAATTTAGAACCGTATGACAAAACAGGCGAAAATAGTAACTTTTTGCACAAGATTTGCAATTTAAAGAGAATTGGCCATTGCTCATTCTAGTGACGCTAGTATATGGACAATATAAGTGTGTTTTTTCATTTTTAAATGACATAAAATTGGAAAAATATTGTAAGGAACACTTGAGGTTTTGACTTTTAAGACCTACATTTTGGTCAATAAATGTGCTTGGATAACAATTTTTCGACAGATTTACCACATTCGCCTTGCTATAGCATTAAATTGCGTTATCTGTTGACCTACATGTAGTGACGAAAAGTGTTTTTAGGGGAAAGTGTTAGCTTTCGTTTGATGTAAAAAAAATTCTGATTGGATGAAGGGAACACTTGAGATTTTGACAAAAACCAATCAAAGACGTCCCTTTTTTTTAGCTAGAAGCTTTATAGCTCCTACATTGCTATGCACTCAACCGTGTAGTGTAATCAAAGACTGGTGGAGACATTCCCTGCTTGTTGTTTTCTGCTTCGAAGCTCTTGGGACGAAAATGTGTGCTCAGGTGTATCGAGGTGGAAACTGTGATGGTTTATAATAGAATCGTTTTTGTATAGAAACCTTTTCATATGACTTAATTTATGTGATGTTGAAAAGTGCAACATTTTCTGAAAGTATCCTTTTTGGAAAAAGGGACTATTTTTGATCAAAGAAATTGTTTTTGGAAATGAACAATTTGGCAGGGTAGCAAAATGATTCTTATATTCACGTTTTTTTTTTAATTTTCCAAGTCAACAAAATGTATGTCAAGTTATGCAAATACGTTTTGTAAATATAGGGGGAGGGAAGTTATTTCTTTTGATCCCCGCACTTGATATGTTTGCAGATGCTTGTCTTGATTCGGAGTTTCATTGTGGAGAAGGATTTTGTATCGACGAGGAGAATGAGTGTAATGGATTTCATGACTGTCAAGTCAACAACGGAGATGAAACATTTTGTGGTGTGTATTGCACGACCTGAATATATCATATCATATACAGTGCGCAAAATAATTAGAGTACCAGATATGTCACCCTTTCATATCCTAACTAAAGACAGATATACTACGCCAACAAAGTATCCTTACACTTGGAAAAAAATCCTAAATTTAAAACTACACCATATTTGGGTGATTTTTTTTAATAGATGCGCTATCTCATCCCGCAAAATATGACACCCCATTGAATCCAAGGTAACATCAATAAGTAAAGTTAAAAACATTTTCTTAGACGAAGGTCCAGTTTTGAAAGTGAACAAATTCCAACAAGCGCAACAAAGAGACAGCACAGTTTCTTCAATCAAGCTTTATTCAAAGCAGGAAGTTTTAATCCTGTACTTTTCTTCTCTGTACTTTTCACAACTGTTATTTCATTTTTCAGTTCTTATGTTTCAGTTTTCCTTTGGTTTAAATTTAAATTAAAGGCGCGCATAAATAAGCCGCCCACCAATGTCAAACCAGAAGTCTATAGTGGATTTTAATAGGCCAGTTTGTCACTTTTAAAACTGGACCCTCGTATAATCAAATGCTTGTAACTTTACTTCCTGAGGTCACATTGGATTCAGTTGGGAGATATCATGTGCCGGATTAGGTAGTGCATCTATTAAAAACAATAATTTACCCAAATTTGGTTTTGTTTTCAAATTGCGATTTTTTTTCAAGTGTAAGGATACTTTTTGGCGTAGTATATATCATAATTGAAACCAGCAGACAATAGCTGCATTTTTTTAAACTTTAGATTTAAGATCGTATTCGTTGAAATCGTTCAAGAAATAAAGACACCGTGATCAAAAATACCCAAAGAAGATGCAAATTCAAAAGTTGCAGTTTGCTCCTTTGCATGCCTTATTGATTTTCAATTAATTAACACATTAAGACTAGCGTCGTGCTTTCATTAATTAGAACATAAAAGTGCAACTTTGAGCTCGTATCTTCTTTAGATTTTAGATCACCGATTCTGTCAACAATGTCAACAAATAAGGTTTATATCAGAGCTAAAGCGTGCAAGTATTGGCTACTTGTTTTAAATTTGACATACTTTTATTTGTTTAGGATATAGGTGTGAACATAACTGGTACATTACTTCTTTTGCGCACTCTACATACAGCAACAACCCACATACACACCCCAACACACACCCCACGATGTTCAAAATAACACATGTGAAGACACTTAATCGATATTCTTGGTAAATTTTAGACAAATGAACAGCACGTGTATGCATTGTTAACAAACATCTCAAAAAAGTAACTAACCCACTTAAATAATGGCCATTACTCAAAATCGGGCTATTGTATAAATCTGTCAAATGCGTTGGAGGCAGAATTTATTTCTGCGCATTTTGACACCTCATTTGATACGATAGCCCAGAAAACAATAAAACACCGGTCAAATATTTAATGTAGTGAGGTCCAGATTTGAAAATTGCACTTGTGGTCTATATATGGCCAGTTATTTATTTTCCACCAATTTTAATTGCACAATAAAAAAACACTCAGATATCATTACACAGGTTTCCTTCCATTATACTGAATACAAATCAATAGAATTTACTGCAACTTTCAAATCTTGGGTTACATTGATTTAAATGTACGCTGTGACGACAATATTTAGTCAATTGCTACAAATGAGGTGTCAAAATGTGCAGTAATAAATTCTGCTTCCAACGCATTTTACAGATTTGCAATACGATTGCCTGTTTGTATTTGTTCATTTATGTACTCTTGGTGGCGCTATTTAATTTGCTTTTATTTAACCCGGACTCCTATTGCAAGAACTTTAATATTATTCAAAAATGGATCGAGGTGGTTGCATTGAATAACCTATAAGTAATTCATACCAGTTACGTTGCTTTACTCGCAAACCACCGGAATTCGTCATAGGTTTGCGTTGGTGAAAGAAAAATCCTGTCAGATCCTTAATTATGGTCTGCTCGCTATTGTCTACTTTCACCTCGACTCTAATAGGGGCAGGATAGCGTGTGGTTCGCTTTGTACCAGAGGTCCCAGGTTTAGGCCCAGTCATTTACAGACGACTTAATGTGCGTTTACTTTCCAGTCCGTATTCACTCATGTTTTCATCGGGTTCGCCGTTTTCCTCCTCCATTAAACATGTACACACAACTTTACACCACGAACACAACCGACATTATGTCATGGGAACGATTTTAACAAGGGTTGCCATTTTTATTCTTACTTTTTAATTTCTTGAATAGCTTACATCTTATGTCCAGAGTACTACCTATGTAAACGAGATGTAGGACATTCTGATACATTCTGCATTGTTAATGAATTCATTTGTGATGGTATAATAAACTGCGCCTTGGGAGACGATGAAACATTTTGCGGTAATAACTCTTTTAATAGTGTGTGAGCTCGGGGAGGGGGGGCGGGGCGGTACCACTTGGGGGGCTGCACTTTTATCATAAGTAGTTGACATCATTGGCTACTGTAACACAAAAATGCCTGATAGCAATTGAACGGGGTAGCTTTTGGCGGGAAAAGGTCATCGAACTTTACACAGGGTATAAACCATTTCAATGTATTCCCCTAGTCACAATTATTCAGAAAATGTATAGTTTGACCTATCTAGGGAGTACCGTTCTTGAGTTATAGCCAAAAAGGTCCAAGGTCACGTTTTTGGCTCTATGGGGGTCAAAAACATCAAAGTGATCCGATTTTGCCAAAAGAGGTGTCAAAATGTTCGTTTTGATAAAACAATTCAAATAAGGATAGGATTGCACTATCTTGGATGTTTCGTTACCAAGGTAACGCAGCAAAACAGGTTAAGGTCAATAGGCCTCAATGCTCAATGGTACTTGACCTTTTCGCTTATAACTCAAGAACGGTAATCTTGCTATCAGGCATTTTTGTTTAGCCCATGATGTCAACTACTTATGGTAAAAGTGCAGTTTTGCCCCCCCACCGCCCCATGGTAGCAAACACCACATCTGAGGGGGACAGGCTCATACATTATAATGCCTACCTGAAAAATCAACTGTGTTATTACTTTTAATAAGAGCAGCTGCAGCTGTGAGGGCGGGAACCAGCAATTATATTGTTTGATCTCTGATGACCCTTTTAGATTTTTGAAAAGCCCAATCGGGCATATTTTAACGTTTGACTCCATATGACATTTGACCTCGAATATCCTAAGTTTAACCTCGGTTCGATTTTGCCCATGCGCCCCTAATATGGTTAATTATTTTCACAAAGTTATTATCATTATTATTATTATCACTAGGGTTATTATTATTATTATTATTATTATTATTATTATTATTATTATTATTATTATTATTATTATTATTATTATTTGTTGTTGTTGTTATTATATAGTTGTTATTCATACTAGTTGATATTTTTGAATATTTGAACAATGATATAATGTTTGATGCTACTGAAAACAACAATGGATTATCATTACCAATCCAAAGGACTTTTTAACGTTTGAGAAATTATTTCTTTGCTTTCATTTTTTGCATATTTAGACACCAGGCGCTGTCCTGAAAATTGCAATTGTGTCACTAGCAATGAAGGTCTAACATCTTACTGTCAAGATTCGTGGAATTTGGAAACATTGAGGGGCATAGCGAGAAAAACGGAAACATTGTATGTATCTGTCATGTGCAGGGCGTGTGTAGGGGGTGGCGTTGTATGTGTTTTTGTTGGGATGGTCTTATGCTTGTCGGGCTCTATCAGTGCCCCCCCCCTCCCCGCTCGTCATGGCCGTCGGTTCATATGTGGCCGTCGCGACGGTAGACGGAAGGCGTTGGTGAAAAAAACATTTGGTTAACAATAGACTATTTTTTACCCATGGTGACAGAAAAAAGGGGAGAATTATAAAAAATGATGAAAAATTGTGAATGATATTGAATTTTACATATACCTCGGTGCACAAATCACTCAAGTTAATTACTTTAGCGCCGTTAGAGATAGTCTTTATTCCTATCTAGTTTGATGTTTTCTTGCTGTCTATAACGAAATAAACAGTATCTATTTTAATGCATCTTATTCTGTCATATGTAATTTATCAATTTGTTTTTACTCCGAGTCCGAACCTTCCATCATTCTTACACAAACCCCGCCATATTTAGATGTCTATATTAACCTTGGTTGATACAAAAAAATGTGTTTGACCTTGACGCAAGTGAACTTCCCAGCAAGGACACAACTGTTCTTAACACGTTAGAGACCTGTTATAATAAAGTTTATTGTATCTATACAATAAACAGACTTACCTCCTGTGGAATAGATTAACCCTGGTCCAAAGCTAGTGCTTGGACAAATCAATATGATTGATTTATTGATTGGTTGCCTAGTAATGGCTTTATGCAAGGGTCAATGAGGTTTAGGGTCTATTGTTTGAGTAGCCAATGGGAAGTAGTCAACAACCTTCTGACACTGCCCAGTTGGTCAGGGATTAGGCACATTTGCTATCTGTCATCAGTCCCAGAAGAACGCCAAATATGGATTAAAGACCTTTGACCTTGGATGTACAACAGCATGTTATGATCTAATGGGAAACTGTACACATCAACAAACACCATTTCTATCAAAAAGGCAACGGCCGATATAATTTGAAACCACATAAATTACTAGAGTTGGTTCTTCTCTTGGATTTGGACCAAGCTTTAGAATATCGACTGTTGCGTTTTGAAATAAAACAAACCAGAAATTTATCACCCATAAAAGATATGGCACATGTACCGAATGCATGTACATACATTGGCTGACCTTGTGGATTTCCTGGCCCAGCCATGCTAACCACATAAGGAGATTATACGATTAACCTAATGCAGCTATTGTCATAGCAGGGTATTATTATGTAATACTCCTGATCCATATTTGGCACTCTCTTGGACTGGTCATGGAAGGAGTAGGTTGGGTCTCCAATGTGAAGAAAATGTTCAGACCCACCACAACCAAACATTTAGGTCATATCCCAGTATTCAATACCCTTGTGGACAGTTACTTGGGAGCAGTAGTTGGCTGGGAAGGCTTCCATATCGTACGGGGTATAGAGGTACATAGACCTAAAGGGTATTGCAGTCTGCGTTTTTAATGGTAGCTTCTGGGCATGGGCAAATTACCAGGAAGAGGGCGGTAGCTGACCAAGGGAGAGGATTCAATAAGTTCACATTTTAACTTCTCTTGGAGAGGTTAGGCCGCATTTGGGTATACAGATCTAGGTGTTCAGGAAATCCCTTTAAAAGGGGCTCTTTATCTTGCCGGTTGATACATTGCTGTTAACTTCTTTTTAAGAAGATGGGCCACACTTGGCGAGTGTAGAAAGGGCTTGAGAATACACTGGAGGGCCCCGTATCTTACAAGAAATTAATTTGGGTTAACTTCTCTGCAAGAAGAGGAGTTGGGCCACACTTGTGTGTGTGTGTGCAAAAGGGCCAGGGAAATTCTCCGGAGGGTCCATATCTTATGAGGAATTAATTTGGGTTAACTTCTACGAAAAGAGAAGTTGGGACACACTTACATGTGTGCAAAAGGGCAGAGGAAATTCCCTGGAGGTCCCCGTATCTTGTATCTTACGAGGAATTTGGGTTAACCTCTTTGCGAGAAAAGAAGTTGGGCCACACTTGCGTGTGTGCAAAAGGGCTTAGGATAATACCCTGGAGGGGCCCAAATTCATTCATTCATTCATTCATTCATTTTCATTCATTCATTTCTTTCATGCATTTATGTATTGTACAAGGAATTAACTTGGGTTAACTTCTCTCTGAGAAGTTGGGCCTGTATTCATTCATTTTCATTAATACATTCATTCATTTCTTCATTGCATTCATTTATGTATCTTACAAGGAATTAATTTTGGTTAACTTCTCTGTGTGAAGAGACGTTGGGCCACACTTGTGTGTGTGCAAAAGGGCCTGGTAAAATTCCCTGGAGGGTCCGTATCTTATACAAGGAATTTTAGTTGGGTTAACTTCTCTGTGAGAAGTTGGGCCACACTTTGTTCCGGTGAGGCTCCGTACTTTACGGGTAAGTAATGTATGCATGGGCTCGGGAAATTACCGGGAGGGCCCCGTATCTTACGGGTGAGTAATTTAGGAATTGGCTCGGGAAATTCCCGGGAGGGCCACGTATCTTACGGGTGAGCAGACACTGTGTGTAGATGGGAACAGGCTCTGTATTTACGGGTAAAGTAAAGTCTTCGGACGTGCTATTTTCCTAACCATCCCGTCCGACAGACGCCCTGAAAATGTGCAACTGTAACTAGCAGTGACGTACCGACCGCAAAATACCAATGCGCGTTTCTTACGCTATTTGCGATGGGTTTTGGCCTACTTATTCCTCACAGCGTTGCAGAAAACAATCGTGCTATCTATGTAATCAGGAAACTACAGAGGCGATAGTGTACATTGAAATTTGTAATTATTACTTCATTTTGATATTCAAACAGTGCTATAAAGTCGTCTTAACAAGGAATGAGTTTGTATTAAAAGAAATAATTGTTATACGACTTGGATGAACTAGAATTACTTGTATGCTAATCCAAAAATTGCAACAGATTTTTTTCATTTCTTTAAGATTTAACGGTATTGCCAGATTTTACGTACAGCTGGGCTACATTAATAGCCTCATAATAGTTTTATCGATACTGGCAAAATACTTGCTTGTATATGCTTGCTGTTTTATCTATAGCGTATATGGTCGAATCCAACCAAAAGTGTCCACGGGCCAAAAATAAAAATAGTAATCTTGAAAAATAAATCCAGGACGTATGATAGTAAATGTGATATCAAAACCCAATGTTACCTACGAATACCACTAGGATGCTTTCACTATCGCAATACTAATCAGCCTAAAACAAATGGAATATTCCCATTAACGCTTTTTTTCGTGTAATGTAGACCACAGGGTGTCAGGAAAATGCTAGCTCAACCAGAAAATATTTGTTTTATTTTTATAACGCGATCAATATGATCTTAGTCAATTTATGCTAGTTTATTTTTGAAAATGAAGTTTAGGTCAGTTTCTGTATTTTATTTATCAAATGAGTATGAATCAATTTTCACATTGTATAAGAACGAGAATGATACATGTTTTCAAGAATATTAGGAATTATACGCATACACCTAACGCTTTATACAATGAAAAGGTGAAGAAACTCGGGTATTCGTAGGTAACATGAGCGATTTAACAATATCTATATTGAGTTTATAGGTTAAAATTTTGCTATTATGGTAATGAATTAATAAAATGGTAGTTTTTAGATCTCTTCAGATGGTAAAATTTTTTGATGCTTTTAGCAAGATTTTGACCACTTCATTTTGATATACAAGTAGTTAATCAGCAATTTTACATAAAAATAATTGTTGAATGAATCCGTATATGGGTAATAATAGTGTCCTGGGGTACCGCTTAAAGTTTTTGACAATTAATTTCCATTGGTAGGGACACTTCATTACACATGTCATGTATTATGCTGTATTCGTAAGTAACATTTCAGTATTAGGTAAGAATTAGACTTTTGGTGGATATCGCAATCAAAACTTCATTTTATAAAGCACTTTGAATGTATTATTTTCTTTATGTGCGTTTATTGATACTTTAGACCCTATCATGTATTAATAATGTCGGTTCACAGCGGTTGAAAGAGGATTGAAGTAAGAAACAAAGGCACTAAAGTGACTTTAATTTGCTTAATTGCACACAAATCGCTTAAAACCGTTATTGCAGACTTGTGAAGTCCATCTTGGAGTCAGTTACGTCTTGTGGACTTTCGTTTGAGGGCAACTACAATTAGCTTTATACCAGGGTCCATCAATGTGTTGTCTAGATCATGAGACAATGAGAACAGTCGTTTTTCCATGGTATTCGTAGGTAACCTTAGCGAAAACGTCAAAAGTTACCTTCGAATAAATCAATTTGGACACAAATTACTCAGATACCAGAAGGTCGGTAAACTTTTAAAATGAAGCACACATGACAGTTGACAAATCCAAGTATTTATCCCCTTCTAATCTTCTTTGAATCTGATTTTTCTTTCGAATGAGAAGACCGTCGTCTATTTCAGTACATATTTTTTACCAATTAAGCCGTATTCAGTTTTGCATGGTGGGCATGTATGTGAATTCGCAACTTTCATTGACATATGATTTGATAGCAAACATACAGGCCTTCGTTATGTACCAATATGGGCATTGGCATGAATGGCGGTGTTTCACAATACTGTCATGATGTCAAAGTGTATTCGTAGGTAACATTCGGTTACCGAAATTTACCTACGAATACTTGCTTTTATTGTTGACATCTCAGAAATATTTAAACGCAGGTTATTGAAACTTGGTAGAAATAAAGAGCGTATTACCCTGCACCTATTGCTTAACTATTGTTTACTATTCTCTTACTTTGTGGAAATGGCACAGCTTTTGACATGTATTCGGAGGTAATGCATATTTTTTACCAAACCTACCTTTGTGCCATTTAGAATTTCTGGCAGCTAAACACAATAATAAAGATGTCCGAATGCAATGCATTTCAGTATTGGACATATCAAAGCTTGTATCAGTTGCGCATTTATTAGTGATTTCCATTTTTTATATAAGATATATCTAGTGCTATGAAAAATTGTATTCGTAGGTAATGTAAAAAAATACCACTCAAAAAATTATCACAAAAAATTCATAATTATGTACAAATATGTGAAAAATTGAACAGGCAATCTTTGAATACACACCTTTCAGGAAATCAATTTAGATTCAATCCAATGACTTCTTTTCATGACTGATTTAGATGTTTTTAAAAATACTTTAAGAAATATTTTGGAAAAATGGGTGAAAATAGCATGTTTTGGGGTCTCTGTGTTTAAGTTTTTCACAGAAGGGGTCTTATTATATATGGCGCGAAGCGTATGATCAAGGCGAATAAACACAATACAAAAACGAATGCCAATTGATTAATACTTTTAAGTTATGGCCCTGAACATGCCGTGTACACTTTTCGTTGGATTCGACCATATAATCTGTTAATGATACGATATGTAAGAGGTAGAAACCTTATCGAAATAGTATTATTAGCTAATCCTATAACGAGTTGCTGTTCAAATATTTATACTATGTTAACATGTTTTAATGTCAACAACACCTCTCACTTAACAGACATTAAGTCTCAATCGGCAGGATCCATAAGTGCTAAAGTAAATTTATTTTCTCTTGTCCTGCCGTAGTTACCCCATTTAAGTACCGTACTCTCTTTAATTTACGCAGGGGTGTGTTTGTTTAAATGAATGTAGTTATACAAACACAGCCCCATAACTTATCAAAATGTTAGGCCAAGTAAAATAAAAAACATGTTTCACGTCCGGGGTTTTGCTTATTAAGTTCATGTTAATTTTATGGAGAAACCCCACTTATAATTCTTTTGTGCCAGTTCTTTGATGTTTAATGCACGATAAGCATATCTATGCGCAAACATGGGAAAAAGTGGCCCAACACGTTTTCTGGACGATTTAATTAATCGGACATAACTTTTGAACCCACGCTAGTAAAGAACCCAACTAAACGTCTTCTTTTAGCCAAGATATTACTGATTGTATTGCATATAACATTTGTGCCATAACTCTTTTAATTTTTCCCGAGAAGTCGAAATGCAATTGTATACATTTTATTGTTACACCCTGTATAAGCAAGGCTATAGAGAGCATCTCTACTTCCTAGACATATTTTTTGAAAAGTTATGACTGAATTTCAAAAAATAAAAATAAAATTGAAGAAACCTCAAAAAAGGAAACGGAAGGGGACATGAAACATGTTTATTTTATTATTTGGCCTTATACGTTTAATGAACATTAAGAAATAAATGTATAGAGGATGTTACACTTATGAACATGATTTTCAACATTGTTAACAATTGCTAGTATGTCAACAAATGAAAGTTCTGTAATTTGTTTAAATTCTTCAATACTAAATTCTTTTGGATGTCATCAAATTGTAAAATCTCTAGTCAAACTTCGTGTACAAAACATTAACGCTCTTTTCTTGTAAACATTGTATACCCATAGCTACTTTACTGAACAATAAATGTTCTGTAATTGTTCTTTATCCTTTATTTCTATTAGACTTCCAGTGTATTATCAAGTAGATGTACGTATAGTATATGTATAACAGATGTTATTAGTTTGTAAACACTTTTTTTTCATAAACATCATAGTAGGATACCCAAAGCTACTTATTATGCTAACCAATGAACGTTCATTGACTTTTAGGCTAAGTGAACGTTACAGGATAATATGTATTCAAATTCTGCCTGAAGGTTCCTGCTTAAATCGTGTTCAAGAATCAACTAAGAAGTAAGATTTATTTGGCCCCACCTTTTGCCAGTAAATTGGCTCTCCAGTGTATTTTTACTGCGTGCCCGGCCTTATCAATTGGTACACAATAGCTCACCAATCTGAAAGCCTGTTTTAATCACATGGTCAGAATCAAATAGTCAAAATGATTTGGACAAATAGGCTACACTGTCCATACACTGTACAGTCTCATTGCAAGATCATAGTCCTTGTCATTTGAGGCACGTAAAAACATACTCATTATGATCGATGCGAATTGTAGAAACAGTTCAAACAATAAAATAACTACACCTTTGTCTTGACACTTCCTTATTTGCTCACCCTATTCCTTTTTAAAGGAATTTTTATTTAGGACACAGCTATGGGAATTATCCCTATTTCGGCCCACTTCCGCATTAAAATTGCAAATTTTTGAACTCACATATCCAATTAAAGTCAATTTGGTAGCGGGTCAGCTGGATTAAAATTGTGTCCACCTTGGAAGTTTTATTCACTGATAACTAGACCATAAGATTGTGCAACCGATATATCAAACAAAGGTTACACATAAAATATATTGACAGGCTATTTTCAGACCGGGCAGGGTATCTTTTGGAGCAAACTGTCCTGCTTTCTGGCTGAATTTTACACACAGCAGAATGCATTAATTCGTATATCATTTGAATTAATTCTTTTGAATTGTTAGATGTTTGTGATGCAACCGAATACATTATATACAGACACATAAATCAATTTGTCGTGTAATTGAGATGTTCAAACGTGACAAATTATAGGTTGACCTACATAAAACATTCTAGGGCTAATCATAACTAACCAAACAATTACAAAGTTACAAGCTGGTAGAAGTTAATCCAGAAGTTAATCCACTAATTCGGTTTTAAATAAAATGTGACCGTCCACGGCGAAGGAGGCGTAAATTCCTCCCGCGGTCAATTTTGTTTTATATAGTGATTAAAAAATAAACATCATAAACTTAAAAATGGTATATCATTTGACTTCAAACGATATCCAGAAGCGAGGTTATGGTTTGATAAACTTTGCTCCTTCAACAAAATTATAGCTTTTTACGTTTTTACATTTGTCTCTTTTTCCACATTGCTGGCAATATATATCAAACAGTCATAATTGGCGGTCATTTCAAATCATCCCCAAGTCAACGAGGTTTAAGAAAGTTCTCTCATTGTTAATTGTTGGTTATGCATACCTGTACAAAATACAATGCCTGGTAACCCACCACTTGAACAGGATTTAGCAAAAGCAAACAAAGACCAGAGCTATTAAAAGTTCTATAGCCGGCCATCTAAGGTAGAAGCTTATTATCCACTTCAACAATAGGATTATTGATTAGTTTTTGACTATCAAAATAAGACGGAAGTCGGGCCAGCTTAAGTTATCGATGAATACGACCTTCGTACACATTTTACACCGTAACACAGAATACAATTTAGGGAATTTACGGCTCGTTTGTGCTGCCGGGTCACAAATGTGTATTGCATTTTATGCTGCAAACTCCTTCTAGTGCCCTCTATAATGTTTTATTTGTTACTATGTTTAGATATTTATGGAACATATCATCGGCGAATATTTATAAAGGAACGTTTGCAAATCTTACCCACCTCAACACTCTGTAAGTCTGAATAACCGATAACAGTGTGATAACATGCAGTCTTGTGAGTTCTAATGATGGTGCTAGGTATGCTGAAAGTGAACAAAAAACAATCAACGAAATACCAATTATTTTACTTTTTTTCATCATTCAAAAGCAAGTAGGATACATGTCATGATATAGGACAGAAAAAATCGGCTTTGATGAAAAAAAAAACTTGTGTAGTGTAAAGTAACCATAATCGTGACATATATGGCAAGTAGAATATCAACTGCAGCTAAGAACGGAAAACGTTCACGAGTACACGCCTAAACGTCGCACTAATAAACGGACCCTCGATCGTAAAGCTGGGGCACAATAGTATTCTGTCCCACACAATATCATTGCCAAATTATAATTAATGTTGATAATAATAAAAATATGAAGAAGAATATCTTGCTAACTAAATGACTGATTTGCATGAGACATTCCAAGTGTATTACCTTCCTTTTCTTTTCCCATTTCCTTATCATTTCCATTTAGATGTATAACCAATATTAAGTTAACAATTTTCAATATCAGTTGAAACATGCATACTATACTAAGCAGCACCTTTTTGTATCTGTTAGTGTCATAGCGCAGAATGAAAGCAATGATGAATCGGGAGTTATAGAACAAGGGATTTTTAGCACACTCAAGGATCTCAAAACTTTGTTAGTATGGATAATAATATTTTTACCGAATGAAACCAATAATAATAATAATAATAATAATAATAATAATAATAATAATAATAATAATAATAATAATAATAATAATAATAATAATAATGATAATGATAATAATAATATTAATAATAATGATAATGATGATGACGACGATGATGATGATGATGATGATGATGACGATGACGATGATGATGAGGATGACGACGATGATGATGATGATGATGATGATGATGACGACGATGACGATAATGATGATGATGATGACGATGATGATGATGATGATGATGATGATGATGATGATGATGACGGTGACGGTGATGATGACGATGATGAGGAGGATGACGATGATGATGATGATGACGATGATGATGACGACGATGATGATGATGATGATGATGATGATGATGATGATGATGATGATGATGATGATGATGATAATGATGATAGTAAGGATAATAAGTAAACATTTGTTTAAAGGTACCTGAAAATAACACCATTACAGATACGTCGTTGATCACAGACTTTGTTGTCAGATACCAAAGCACACTAAGTGTATAACTATCGAACAACAACCGCTACTTTTCCTTTGTGGAAGTCTGATGCAAAACCAAGTACTTAGAACGTTCATGTGGATAATCGCCATTTCTTCGATACTTGGTAATTTGTTGGTTTTGTTTCTGCGAATTCGAACTAAGACAGTAAATGAAATCCAAAAAGTCTCTGCTGTTTTAATGGCTAATCTCTCAGTTGCAGATTTGCTGATGGGAATTTACATGATGTTTATTATCGGTGCTGATCTTTTTTACGCGGACGACTACTACTTGTATTCAGATTTATGGAGAGAGAGTGTTCTTTGTAAATTGGCGAATTTTCTGGTCGTGTTATCAAGCGAGACATCACTTATTGTATTACTTCTTATAACTTTTGATCGATACTTATGCTTAGTATATCCGTTCAACCCATCCCGACATTTTTCACGTTTATCTGCTACGATTGCCGTTGGTTTCATTTGGATCGTCACCGTTCTTTTGAGTCTTTCAACCTCTTTAGTCTCTGGGGATAAATACGGAGCTTACATTTTATCTGATGTCTGTGTTGGGATTCCACTTATGCGACCCATTACAAGTTCCCAAGCTGTTTCAAGTGACGTCCAAAATACCATACAGAGTGAATATTTAACATCTGAAAAAGTCGATGACTTTGGTGTCTGGTATTTCCCAGTCGTGATATTTCTAGGCATTAATTCGGTAGTCATGCTTATTATAATGATCATGTACGCAATGATATATGTTGCCATCGTCAAGGCAGGAAAGGTCAAGTCTTCTTCTTCTAAGAAGAAGAAAAATATTATGTTAGCAATTAAATTGTCAGTCATAATTGGTACTTATTGTCTTTGCTGGCTGCCAATTATCATCATGGGTGTGTTGTCTCAAAGTGGGGCTATAACATTACCGATTGAAATGTATCATTGGTCAGTAGTGTTTCTTTTACCAATCAACGCCTCGATAAATCCGTATCTCTACACATTAGTGGATATGGCCGAAGAAGCGTATACATCGTATAAGAAACAATCAGAGGCAAATAACATTATCCAATAGGGGGTGCCCATTATATATAACAATTTCGGTTCTCTTAATTAAAAATAAATGATATGCTCGAGTCCAGTTTCCAGTCTATGACAACTGCAACATACACACTCTAAATTCGTACTATTCAATTCCTACTCATTAATTTTACCTTTGATCCCGTAATTTTCATTTTGATGAGATATACTGTTCATTTTGTATGGGCGGCCGTGACGGCCAAAAGGGTCTCAAAACCACTCAAGGGTCTCAAAAGTACAATAAGGTCTCAAAACACACAAGGTTTCTTTTTGGAAAGAAAAATATAAGCTTTCACCTGATACCAACATGTGATGGGGTAAAGTGTGGGATGAAGCTGTCAATCAGGTCATCCATCTTTAACAAGTAACAATTCATATTGACAAGATCTCCAACTCATTATATGATAAGATTATATACTTAATCATGTCAATTTTGACAGGATTCTGTTAAGTCCCCCTCTGACAAGACAACCTACTCAAATTTGATAAGTTGGGTCATTTTTGACAAGAATCTATTTATTCCATAATAATTGACAAGTCCGCCATTTTAAATGACAGGCCAGACTTATAAAATAATATCTACTTTAATAGTTTCTTGTCATTTTGATGAGAATATGCAAGTCATTAATAAGAGAAATCTGTTATGTCCTCATCTGAATAGTTTCCCTTGTCCACGGTTGTTTGATGTGATCATTTATAATATTTCTGACAAACATTATTATAATGTTCAATTCTAGACCTGAATAGTACCAACAGCTATCACCCTAATAAACTGTATATACACATATATTTTGTAGCAATTCTTAACATAGATTTTCGTTTCTATATCAAATTATTCATCTTTTCTGCTTTTTTGTGATAATTCTAATTCTATAAACTGTGCATTTCTGTGCAAATTGAGGGCGCTATTTACATATATCTTAAATTCACATTATCCAAATAATATGTGTTCTACCTTACATTTCATGATAAAAAGGCATTTTTAAATTCCCCTGTTATTTGTTCGTCTGTTTGCTGATGATCTAATAACATTTTACTAGATTTTAGATCAATAGCGCCATCATTGTTCAACTTTTCTTTAAAATAGACATTTTTCAGTTTTACATGTCATCAAACTTGTTTAGAAATCTTATTTAAGAATACTGACACTTGTAAATAACTTAATAGATAAATTTCTTAATGTAAATAATGTACATAATGATATGGTTATTAGAAACAAGTTCACAAGAAATACAGTGCATATGGAAAAGGGATTTCCTCATCACAGATAACACTCACATCGGAATTTGTTTCTGAAAACTATAAAAGAAAAAGGGAAATAAAATAAAATAAAGTAAGGAAAATTCATTTTCTTTGTTTTCTTATTGGGTGTTGGAGAAAATTTGTATTGGTGGTGATTCGGGGAGGGGTGGGGGAATATATCCCACTAAATGCAAAAATTGCCCTGGAAGAAGCTTCTTGATTTCTATGCAGAACCGTCGCTGGACCATCTTCTCAGGGGAAGGGGGATGGGGTGTGTAAAAAATACTTTTTGCTGGTATCAATAATATGTCGAGTACGAATTGTGAGCTATAACGGGGGCTCCTAGGCACGGAATGAGTTTAAGCCTATCAGGATAAATGCGCGCGAAACGCGGTCAAATTCGACATTTTAATGCTAAATGGGCCAAAAGGGGGTTAATTTTGCGTCTAAAAATAACCAAAAGGAAAATGTAAATGGCAAATTTTGTTCTAATAATTTAGAGGGCGGATTTAGAGGGCGTCATGGTAATGGTCTACCTGTGATACTGATTTGTTACTTGATTGGAAAGTTACATCACAGCACTCTACATTTAGGCGTGAAATTCTTCCTGTGTTCCCCGTGGTTCTATCTGCCTTTTCATAAACCGTGATGACATGTGGTGCGGGATGTGTTGGTGTGAGCTTCAAGGTAGATCGGATAAATATACCGGAAAAACAGGTGCAACACGTATTACACGTGGCGAGCCAGAGAAAAAGGTCTGTAAAATGCTCCACAAGGAAATCAGCAAACTTGTAACTCGGCTATTCCAGTGAAATCCAAACACCCATATGGAAAACATGACCTTAATCGTGCACACAGAGAGTGTGAATTACAAATGGGGTTACCTAAATGGGGTCTCCATTTGAAATCTACTCCCCCTTTAAGGTCATGTCAAGGGACAAGTGATTTGTGCCGAAAAAAAAGCCAATTGCGCCGAGATTACTTGGAACTTTTTTTCAATGCAAATCATGTATCCCGGCCCATAACAAAAAAATAGCCAATTGCGCGGAGATTGCGTGAAAAAAAGTTCCGCGCAAATCACTTGTCCCTGGTAATGTCTTCCATAGAGGGGATTGATTTCAGCGGAGATTTAAAGGGGTACTATGTGATCTACACCCTCATCACGCAACTTTTTTTTAATAGGACTGCTATGTTTGTGTGTATAAACTTTCAAGCAGATTCGGTCCATTGCCCGGGGTCCATTGACAAAAATATTTTTATTTTCCGGTTGTCGGCAGCACTCGTACATATAGGCGAACTCACACATTCAATGGGCTGGCGCTAGTCCAGAAATTAACGGTATCTACCCTAAAGAAGACATGGGAATCCCAAAAAGTTTGAGTTTTCCCATGTTTTCTTTAGGGTTAAAAAGCCGTCCTCGGCAATTGCGAGCACCAACATGCTTAAAGGCCCATTCAGTGATCCACGGTTGTTTGATGGGATCATTTATTAGTTTTTCAAACAAAACATCATGTATAACCAACTTTTAGGCTTAAACAGCTAAAAGTGATATCGTGCTAATGTATACAGATGCTTTTGAGTCATTCTCAACTTTAATTTCCCCTCTTTTACAAAATTATTCACTTTTATAGTATTTGTTAAAGCTTGTTCGGATATAAAATGTATGTATTAATCCCAAAATTGGTGGCGCTATTTAGTTACTGGAAATTATCCTTACAAGCTTTTAATACAAATAATTCCTTTTATTATTTGATAAAATATGTTTATAAAATTTCCTTGTTGCTTGTTTCACCTATTCCAGCTGTTTTAATGACGGTATTAATCACCTAACCCTTGCAAATAAAGAGATATGATTTAGGATAAATAGCGCCATCTATAGTTTGCATTTAGTTAATAATGAAGCCAATTCTATATACATCAAACAGCCGTGGATCCCAGGTGTAAAAATAATAATTTGTTTATAGATTGCCTAAGAGTGAAGGATAAGTCATTAAAATTGCCATTGGGTATATAGGCCTATTTGCTATTAAAAAAAATGCCAAAAACGAGGAAACCAGCAATTTTGACAAAGCCCCATTCGAAAACATGTAAATAACAGACTCACGGCTTTCGGCTTAACTGCAAGCAGGCTATGTTTGCACATCTATGAATTTTGAAAATCTGAATTTTGATGACTTTTACGATCCTCCAGACGAGCAAATCACTGAATGGGTCTTTAAGTGTGCTCATCATATTATTATGCGGTTTATCGTGTGGTACGTGATAAAAAAGAATAATAACCACTTCATTATCTTTCTCAATAGCCCTCAACTTTCCTGTTCACTATCCAGTTTGTGCTGTCAACATTTGAAGTGGGCGTTTCTATATGCAGACTAGAGCTACATCCAGAGCTTTAAAATTAGTTTGATCATCGTTGACCACTGATTGCTTATGACCGGTGATTGGAGGACTATATTCTACAACTGCTGACTATCGCATCACAAACTTGTGCAACCTTACGGGGACAGAATTATTAGAAGACTTAATCTAAAGATCTAAAGAAACAAAGAAGTGTGGTTTACAGTTACACCCTCAGAGCAGGTACGTACCTTTTGTTATTGTTTGTTCCGCTTTTGTTATTTTAGTTCCAGATTTCAAGTGGTACCGTGTTTACTAGTAATCTAGCTTCTTCTTGTTTTTATGGTTTAATATAGTGAGATTGTTTTACATTACATTCAACTTGCTCGAGAAGTCTTACTCAAATTTACTCCCCGATATCGTCACATTCGAATGCGCAACTACCATGCCTAAAGTCGAGTCAACTTGGTTTTAAATCGGATACTGAAGTGCATTTGGAGTGTTAATTAGATATGGTACTTACATATTTTTAATTTCAATTGCGTTAACAAATTGCATTTAAATAACGAAGCAGAATTATAACGTAATTTTGATTCAACACCAACATTATGTCAATTATTTGTATTTTAAAACTTTTAATTTCAGCCACTTAACTTAGTTCAGGGCTGGGTATGAACGTTTGGACTGTATCTCTTGTGGGACATTAGAGCACATCAGACATATCGAATTGCATTCTGAATACCAAGAATGTCCTTCTGATATCAAATAATTTTGAATTTTTTGAAATATAAGACACATTTTATGGCAAATGAGTATTGATATCTTTGATATTTTTAAAACAGTCCTCGAAGTATAAATCTAATGACATGTAAAACCTGCGGTCGCTGTTTTCCCCAACGTTAAAAAAATTAATTAAACGAAGGAAATGATTCAGCTGAATAGAACAACTGTAAAACATTTGAGCAACATGATATTTTGTGAGTTGTCACGAAACACTTCGTGACTTGAAATCTACCTTTAAAATCTGCCTTTGTTTTCTATTCATGTTTACTTTCAGTTTTACTTAAGGTGGAAAAACACAGATTTATCTTTTGCCACTACAGTTTTTATAGTATTGAAACAAACAATATTGTAAATATATAAATTTTGCTTGACAAAACCAAGTGACAAACTCACCTAGTTTTGACAAAATTGAAAATATATATTTTAATCAACAAACCTAAGGAATCTATTCAACGAAAAAACTAATCTGTATTGAAGTCGTATGCCCGATGTTCATATCATTTCTAAAAATCGACGTATGAAAACAGACAAAAAACAGGATATTTATATCTAAAAATATAGTGCTGTATTTTTGTGGAATAGGGAGTAGTGTTGGTCCAGTGGTTCATAGCTCTTGATATTATGGTAAAATATCTCAAACTTGGACTTTTTTATCGGCCTGTGTTGAAACATATATGGCTAGAACGCACATTTTATGGCAAATGATTAAATATTGATATTTTTGATATTAACAGTCCTCTAGGTAAACTTTATAAATCAAATGATATGTACTTAAATGTATGTAGCTGGGATGAAAAGCGACTATTAATTGAAAATGTTGATCTTTCTGATTGAAGGTATGGATTGTTCCCATAGGTCTTTTGGGGGAAAATGTGTACCTTCTATAAATTATGAAAAGTCAAAATTTTCAATTGATCGTCAGCTTATCTTACAGCTACATAAACATTAGAGTTATGTCAAATTTGGGATATGCATTCGAAGTAGAATTTATTTTAAAGACACCTCATTTGCTGCAATGGCCGCAATATTGAGATCAAAGTCTACATTTAAATGAGAGTAACTCAAGATTTGAAAGTTGCAGCAGAATCATATTGGCCATTCAATGTCCATAGGGAAATGTTTTTGGCTCTCCTTGGATTATTTCCTTTTTTTCAGGGATTTGGAGGCGGTCAAAATATGCGATAATCAACAAAAAATTGTCATTATTCACACCAGTGGTCATCGTTTACATAATCACATATTGAAACAAGACCACCTCAGTATTTTCTGTGATCAACAAGGTCACACGATGTGGAAGCTCAAGGATTACATCCGTTGATAAAGCTGTCAATCAGGAAATGCCGATGCTACAAATTTAGCCAATCAGGAAATACCGAGGCCCTACTTTATCAGTGAAAGGACAACTTGCAATTGTAGGACCATTTAGGACCTTGTTGGTCAGAAAAATATTGGAAACTTCATGTTTCAATTTGACATTAAGTAAATAATGACGACTTTTCTAAACAATATTGATTGATTATCACATGGGGGGGTGTACCTTGATCCCCATAACCCAAGAACTACGAAAAAAGGTGGGTGTGTACACCCCCCTCCCAATATTTTATATTTGTTATAAAAAAACGCACGCGTTTACGCCCAAACGACCTAACCGCTCATTTTAGTGATAACATTTTTACCCCAGCTCCTTACCCGGAGGTAGGACCGGCCATAGGGGGGGGAGGCCCACCATTGGTTTCTACAGTAAAATCAATGATTTTCATTTAGATGTTGTGAAATCATTCCAGGACTAAGAGCTACTGACTTGTTGAGATAGTCATTTCCTTTTAGTTTTAGTTTTATAGTGAAATCGCATTTTTTGCCTAGACTTTTGTACATAGCCAGAATTTTCCAAATTTGCATGGGCGCCCTCACATTTTGACGTCATAGCGACATTGTGCGTGAAATGTGTGTACGTATTTTGGCATCACTGGATCAGTAGAGGAGACCAGGCATAGCTATATATTGGTACCAAATTTAGCGGTTATGTATATGACGTTTATAATTGAAAATGAGGGACCCCCCCCCCCCCTCGTAGTCCGTATTACAAAATATGGTTCAGTATTTCTAGGGTTTCTGGTGCGTTTTCTCTTGTTTGTTTCTTGGTTTTTTTATGTTGTTGTTGTTGTTGTTGTTGTTGTTGTTGTTGTTGTTGTTATTGTGGTTTGGTTTTTTGGCGGCAATATCGGTTAATTTATTTGAGTTTGTAGTCATGGCCACTCTTGTGTAATACTTCCTGGTTTATTAAAGATATCTCCTTGATGTCTAGTTATTTTATTTACGGAGATTATGTGGTGGAGAATTTTTGTATACTTGCCTGTGATTGACGGCGGCTGGTTGCTTTCCTTGGGGACGTAAATTGAAGTTTTGTTTGGTTTTATAATGGTTTATGTGCCGGTTGTTGGGTTCAATGTGATGTATAAAAGATCCAATTCTGTTAGCTTCTATTGCGATCCTTATTATTATTATTATTATTATTATTTGCGAATATTGCGATAAGTTATATTTGAGTCTTTGAGCGTTTGATAGCTGATAGCTATAACCCATCATCTCTGTATAAGCCAACATGGTGGTGCAATTGAGATAAAATTTATAAGCGAATTAACTCGAATTTATGTTTGACACTATTTTGGCCATGATTAGGTGAATTATTACTTTTCTGCGTACACTGCAAATATGTTGCGTAAATTGTATAATTGTTTGCAAAAGTAAACTTTGTTGAGTATGAATATTATTTATTTGACCCTATCAATGTTGAAATTTGACCCCGTTTAACCTTTCATCATCTACTCCCCCCCCCCTACAGAAGATTGATTTAGTTGGCCATCCAGAGGTTATTGCCAATGTCACATAGAAACACCTATATAGGTCAACTTTTTTCTATACTTGATTATTTAAATAGCATTTTTGAGAAGCAGTGTCACAACTCACATTATATTGCATCAGTGCAGTGATGTCGCTAGTGTTTGGTTCCGTGCTATTTTTACCAAATTTTCCATTAATATTTTTTCATATTCCTTCCATGCATTGTTGGTGTACTACAGTATGGCGGAATTCGAAGAAGCATTTGAAGTTATTGAGGAATCGGAAGAAGCGCTTGAAAGTGAAGAGGTTGATGCAGTTGACGACATGACAGAAGAAGAAAAAGCTGAATTTGAAGAAGAAGTTGCAGATGCCAAAAAAAATGTGGCAGAATTATCTAAGGATGCAAGTGAATTTAAAAAGTTTTCAATCACGGAAGCGTCAAAGAAATTTGGAAGCTTTGTTGCTAAGAATGTTGCAATTGGTTCTATCCTGTATGGAGTTAATCTTAGCTTGGCAAAGCTGACAACAGGTGGTGGAAGTGATGCAGAAAAGAAATCCAACAAAAACAAGGCTGCCGTTGTGAAGGCGATTACTACGCTCATCAAAACGGAAACAGATGACAGTAAAAAACTTCGAGAATGGATGGACGCGCACAAAGATGAGACTGTCACTTTAGGCACATTCTCCGATAAAGTGTCCAAAAAGCCAAATCGGTGTCGCCCATAGTTACAAGTCGTATTCAGACTTGTTTCGTCAGAAAGAAATGACTTTTATTAATACAACTGATACTTAGGAGTTGCTTTCTAAAGTGTGTGGGGCTAGAGGTTGTAACATGCCTAGAAAGTATAAAACAATAAAGCTGATTATACATATCCATTGTTTTCCTCCATGTCGCCAGCCAAGGTGCGTTCCGTATAATGTGTCCCTGTTCGCTATACATGCGCGCATAATAATGGATTATAGGTACTTTTCATTAGCGGGTATCATGCCCTAATTATAAAGTATAAAACATCACAACGCAGGTTATTAAATTTTTCCAACAGGGCTTTGAGACTATGTCGCCAATATTGTTCACAGATACGTTACCATATTTCTAATGGATAGCAATCTGTCAAAATAACTAGCTATATGAATGTTTTCATATGTGATGGATCAAGCAGGCTCCATAGTTATATTATATATGTGGTACATAACACAATGGTTTCAAAGTAAAACAAATCAGGTCTATTATTGGCAAAAAATCCTGACGTTACGTTCATGTCGTCACAGATACGTTACCTAAATTCTACTCCCCTCGAAAAAAACGCTGTGATAAATGAAGCCAAATACCATACCAGACTTTAGTACATTGGGTGATGACTGATCAAGTATGAGTATTAAGTCGGTAAGTTTGTACACTTGCACGATTAAGACAAAAGTGTGAAAGGGCTTCACAGATACGTTACCACTGATACGTTACCGCCAATGCGTACAAGTAATATTGCTCAAAAATGAAGTATTGTTGAAAAATCACCCATGCATTGTTTTGTGCTCTGAAACTATTAAAGTTTACGATTCTGAATGATTTTCATGAATTCTTCGTGGTTGGAATTTTGCAATTACCGAGACCAAAGTTGGACGCTTTATCGGAGAATGAGCCTTTAGATGGTATTGAAGTGCCATTAGATTCAATCTTCCACAAATATCTGGGACCAATTTCTGATGTAAGTTTAATTAAATGTATTAGTATTAACGTAGTCTCCTCCGCTTAACCCTTCCAGTTTGATTCCGCCTTACTGCACACACACACACCCCCAAGTATAACATTAATTCTGATTGGCTATTCCATTCCGGCCCGGTATTCCGGTCATACAGATACGACACGGAAAAGGTACATCCGGAAGGTCGATAATAAAATATAATTAGTAGGAACGTTGTTTGGCTATCAAAAAACTTCCTTCACCCAATGGAATTTGGGGAGCTGCATAGATAATTGGTGGATGTTACAATCTAAGTGCGGATAGGTTTGCGCCAAGATCCAGAAAAGGCGCTATATAAAACAATCTATTTATAGTCATTGATGGTCATGACTAATACTGTTAAGAAGCAATTGAAAGCCTTGTTTCAAGTCGCGCCTGATGACGTCTTGATAAAGAGTTCAAGCCATTCATAATTGGCAAATTGTGTGGAGCCAGCGGAATCAAAGCAGTGGCGGAGGAGTATTAACGCAAGGGATGTGCATGTTTTCGCCATTTTAAATTACGTATAAAGCGTACGTTAATTCAATTAAATGGTAATTTTATCACAAAAGGTATTGAGTTTCAGTTGAATAGGAATTTTGACAAGTAAAACCTCGCATTGGTAATAGGCACTACACATTGTGGCAGTTCTTTTGAATGGCTTCTGTATTTCATACAATTTTAGCTACCTTTCGTTTGTAGGCCTATTGCTAACCTAAATCATACTTCAAATCAATTTTATCTTGTAGGCTGTAGATCAAGCCTTCAATGCAGCCAGACCTTTGCAGAAAAAAGTCGAGAACAACTATTCCTGGGACGTCCCGACTGCCGATGATATCGCAAAATTGATTGATGCTTCTACTGCCTTCCTAACGGCATTTGACGACTTCCGAAAATTTGCTGAAGAACATTCATCTGAATTTCCAACCCTGAAGAGCCTGCCGTTGACACAAGCAGACATTGATGATTTGACCAGCCAACTAGACGCTGTTAAAAAGATGCCGTTTTATTAACAGCAATGGCATGGCATCGATAGTGGATTGCTGATTTGTTTCTAAAACATAAAATATATTCTGAAAATATTAATTCGTCGAAAAATATGTGCGAACTTTTTTTTAAAATTTTTGGAAAGTAAAGGGAAGATGTAAAAATCATCTATTTTTACAAACTTTCGAGCAAATATTTTTGTTATTTTGTACATTGAAGAGATCAAAGTGACGGTTAGGAATGAGGTTAATAACTTTGCATCGGTAATATGTCGGGCATTGTGAAAAATCTAAACATTTTGCTTTGGAACTCGGAATATCCCTCTTTTCAGTTCCAAAGGCAAAATGTTTAGATTTTTAACAATGGCCTCCAAATAATCGATGCGCAGTTAGTACCCTCTAATTAACGCTAAAGTAGCCAGGAGATTCATGGGACCCAAGATGTTTTTTTCCGCGATTGCACGTAGAGTCTTACACGCGCAATTGTGTTTTGCATAAAAATCAACATAAACATGATAAATCGTGAGATGTTTAGCATGGGTCCCTAGGAACCACCACTCCAAACGGAAGGATTTAAGTAATCACTATTTTAAACATAAAACCGTGTTACTGTTTCTGCTTAAAGTGTATAGATAACAATGTAATGATTAAAACACAAATAAATACCAATTAATCCAGTTCTCCGTGTATCTCACCAGAGTGTGTTTAAATTTGACAGGTAAAGAACATGTGTAATCCTATGGAGAAAACAGTCCACCATCCTTAAAACCCTAATATGAAAAACTACTAATGAGTAAAAAAGGATCAACCCGGGACAGGCACATCATAAATTTTGGTGGGTATGCTCCCACTGAATTTTGAGGTAGTGAGTCTTTGAGAGTTGACGGCGTACCGATAAACATGATAAAAGGGGATCTTTTGGAACTGTGATCGGGTAAAAGGGGGCCTTTTGGAGCTGTGATCAGGTAAAAGGGGGGATTTAGGAGCTACGAACAGTCAAAATGAAAGATATTTCTCGGTTTTCTAGTTGAAATTTGCCTAAACATTCAGAAATATGAGGAATGAGCAATTTAGGAGTCTTTTAGAGTTGGAATTACCCAAATCAAGGGTCTTCCAGTGCTACATCTACCAGAATACTCAGTAAAGTTGCCAAAATTAAGGCAATATCTGACTGAGAAAACTCTCTCCTTTGTTAAACTACAGGGGTCTTTCAGACCTGCGCGGTCCATATATAGGGGCTTTTTCCCGGGGAGCATACCCGTATGGGTATTTGGAACCGAGACTAGTGGTTCGTACGCAATTATGAACACCCATATATAACGCCCGTAAAGCGCAAGGCGTATCGAACATTATCTACTAATATTTCGCGCGATTAAAAAAGGTGGAATTATGCTTGGCCATTTCCGCTAGAGCATTTGCTTAAGGCCTTCACAGAGCAAATTTTATTACACATGAACAATTAAACACAAGCAGCCAAGGCATGTGCACTTCCGTTAATAGCCAAAGGGAGAGGGGACGGATTCATGCAACCCATAAAAGAAGCAATTTTCCTATAGACCTTTGCTCACAAAACTCACACCACATAGGATAGGATCATAATTGTTATTGTATACAGACACAAAAAATTAACAATAAAATTGAAAGTGGGACAATGACATTCGACCTACACCAATCCGATTGCTTTCACAGCAATTCGTTTCAAGAATGGAGTTGTTGTTGATTTTAGTTCTTAACGCGTTCAAAACAACAACAACAACAACAAAACAGTTTAGAGCGGAAATATGTGTTGCTATCTGTTTAAAAAATAAACAAAAAACAAAACAATTAACATGCCCTGGGGGCATTCAACAAAATGCCAATTTGGGTATGCTCCCCCGGAAATACCCCTATTGGTTTGTTTGCAGTAAGCATAATTTTGGTCGGGCAGAGTGTAGAGCAGATTCTACAGTTACGCCGCTGTGTGTCTGCTTTTCAAAGCAAGGCCTAAAACATTGTTTGATTGGCGTAACATGAAAAAAAAATAGGGTAGGTCGGTCGGCATTTTTTTTCTTTTTTATTAATTTTGTTTACACGCATTTTAAGCTGAAAATCACGATTTTTTTTTTTTTTTTTTTTTTTTTTTTTTTTTTTTTGCAAATCTTTTTTATCTTTTTTATTCATTTTTTGCAAAGAAATAAGAAAAAAAAGTCTAGGGTCGGGCCTATTTTAGGGTCGGTCGATTTACGCCAATCAAACAATTTTTTAGGCCTAATTTAATAACATGTTTCGTTACTTTTTAATTGGCGATATCGGAGAAAAGGAGGCTGAAGCAAGGTGAACAAATATAATAAAATGTAAAACAGCCTCCAAAATGTGTGTCTATCGTATTCAATCAAATATTCACCCCCTGTGTGACCTTTTAGGCCTCGTATCCATAGACTGTTCCCTTGTGGCGTGTGCCCTTGTTCCGTGTTTACTTTTTCCCATGTAACCTGCCACACAGACAACCTATGGATACGGCCACTAAGCAAAACAAAGGTTCGTTGTCTGTGTGGTAGGTCACATGGGAAAAAGTAAATACGGAACAAGGGCACACGCCACAAGGGAACAGCCTATGGATACGAGGCCTTATATATCCCTTTCAATATACATTTGCCAAATGATGGTAAGAGGTATCATTAAACCGCATGTAAAATCAGTAAAAATTGTTATCGCCATGACCTCTGCGTTATTTCTATTGTTCTAGATTCTTGTTCTATATTTGGTATTCGCTACTTGCATGGTCCCGCCATTATGTACTATGTGCGGGGAGAGCCTCGAACTGGCAGCATACATGAAAGGAAGAATTACGTAATCTTACACAGAATGTTATATGACTGGTTCAATTCTCTTTCATATATGCTGCCAGTTCGAGGCTTTCCCCGCACATAGTACATACTGGCGGAACCATGCAAGTAGCGAATTAAAATGTCTAGTTTAGTTTGACTTACAATATTGAAATGTATTAAGATGGTACTACACCCCCATTTTTCTTAAAAAATTAATAAAACACTGGTAACAAATGTTATGTATATTATAGGGGCAAGGAATCCAGTTACTACACAAAATTTCAGTGACTCAAGACAAGCGGTACGTTATTTATGATAAGAAAAGAGGTACCGCTAGAACGTACCTCATTTTGTAACATAATTATATGATCCATTTGTCTTGAATTACTGAAATTTCAGTGAAGTATTTGGATTCCTTACCCCTATAATATACATAACCTTTGTTACCAGTGTGTATTTATTTGCAATGCAAAATTAGTCACAACATTTATCAGGGGATGTAGTACCACCTTAAGCGCCCCTTCTAACGACTTGCCTAAGCGCCCAGACGCTTATTAGGTTGAATATGGTTATAATATAACCTGTCATGTCAAAAGGAGACACTTTTGGGCAGGTTATCAATTTTTTGGTTTTTACATATCTTAAATAAAGAGATATTTTGCTCCTCAATGCCGTTTTCCCCAATGAAATAGGACATTCCTAAGCGAAAATATTGAGGTCGTAAGTTATGGTATTATAAAATTGGAAATTGAGATATCAGCCTTTAAAAATATTATTGACAATGTTGAGAGTAGGAATTACCTTGAAAAATGTCTCAAAAAATACAAGATGCCAGTTATATTCCGGTCTGAAACTATCGGACGATATTTTAAACATTAATAACATCACAAATTCGCAACAAACCCAAATTGTGAAAAAATCACCACCGGACAGATTTTTGGGTATTTCTCCATTTTTGATCCTGCCCAAAAGTGTCTCCTTTTGACATGACACGTCACATATCATGAAACCAGTTGAACATCAAACACGCGTATCACGTATACGAGAGACTAAACTTGATATAAAACTTTTTTTGTTACAGACAATCAAAATCACAGCTATAACATGGGTATCGTTGCAGGAGTCGCCATTGACGTGGCAGCTACAGCAGCAGCTGCAGCGGCAGAATCCGCAGCTACAGCAGCGGCAGCAGCCGCAGCAGAGGCGGCAGCAGAGGCGGCAGCAGAGGCGGCAGCAACGGCCGCAGCAGAGGCGGCGGCAGAAGCAGCGGCAGAGGCAGCAGCAGAGGCGGAAGCTGAAGCAGCAGCAGAAGCTGCGGCCGAGGCAGAAGCTGCGGGTGAAGGTGCCGGAGAAGCAGCGAATATTACAGTCAAAGTTTTACGTGCACTGGCGAAACTTAGTAAGCTTATCAAGGAGTTCTTCGCCATCGATGCAGTATTCAAATCTGCTGAGGCAATTCTTAAGGCCGCTCTTGGTGGTGGTAGCAGCCCAAAAGTTGACAAACTGAATAAGTTGATAAAAATGTTGGTAGAAATGGAAAATAAAATGACGACAATACGTAACTGGCTCGATGGCCACAAGGACGACACGGTCAAATTGGATGGTATCGACGTCGGAGTGGATTCCGGGGTTCTGGCCAAATTCATGACGCCACTATCAGCTGTAAGTTATTTCGATCAGCCAGTAAGAAATCACACTTTTAAACGTATATTTAAATGAGCAGCGAAGCATTGGATACATAAAATTTCATGTTTGTTTGCCACTTTTCGATGTAGCTGTTGTGTCCTTAAAAGTGATATTTCAACTAGTTATTAGAGCTTGTAAATTACATGCAGTGATGGTACAAGCGGCACAAAAATCGTTCTAGGGGTATTGGTGGGCAAATTGAAATTCAGGGGAGCGCAAAAATTAACAAATTTTGACGCAAAAAGTGTCCGTTTTGTTGTTGTTTGTTTGTTTGTTTTAATGGGGAAGGCAGTTTAAGGGAAAACGTTCTGACTAAAGACACCCTCCGCAGCCGCCACTGATTACATTTATTGATTCTTGCATATTTCATTCCATATTAACAAAATATTATATGATGTATATATTACGAGGAGCTAATTTCCAAACTGTGTTAGGGGTATGAACGTTTGAACAGTATTTATTGTGGGACATTATAGCACATCAGACATATCGAATTGCATTCTGAATACGAAGAATGTCCTTCTGATATCAAATAATTTAGATTTTTGAAATTCGCAATGTAATACACATTTTATGGCAAATCATTAAAATTGATATTTTTGATATTTAACAGTACTCGAAGTAAACTTTATAAATCTGATAATTTATACTTAAAGTGAAAGTAAAATTTGTATTATATCGTGAAATGTATGATATCGTCAAAAAATGAAAATTATTTGATATCAGAAAGACATGCTTCGTATTCAGAATGCAATTTGATACGTCTGAGGTGCTCTCATGTCCCACAAAAAATACTGTCGAAACGCCATAAACGCTCATTCTAGACCCCTTAAGTCCACAACCACATTTTCTCATTTACTTGTGTGATACAATCACAATAACTTTGACATGTTTGTTTGACATTAGCAACAATAAGTTGTACCATCAACAATCCCGTATTTACCATAACAATGATGCATAACAATATGCAGACTATTGTTCTCATTGGGAACAAAATGCCTCACACAGTATAGTTACTGTGCATCCATCCACTGCTTGCTTTGTAATGGTGCATCCAACTTGAATTGTAAAATCTATAGCATCACAACCCATTGCAATATCTCATAGGTTAATCAGCAACATGTGCTTGTATTGTGTTAAATAATACAGGGAGCTGGCGTGATGCAGCAACTTGCTGACCAGGTTAGTCAGCTGAACGACAAGAACCAACCCATAACTGATGAGCTAATATCATCCCTCGGGCGAAGTCTTCTGAAAGTTGCTGAAACATTCGAGTCACTTGCATCATACAAGGCAGAGAAGAGTACAAAAGTGCCTATCCTATCATCATTTCCAATCAGCTCAGATGAGGTGTGTGCCTGGAAGGCTGCTCTGTCTCTGGCTCTGGGCATATAGCCAAATCCAGAAATATCCGGATCTTTAACAGCACTATATCAGCGCAATCCTTGGTACAATATAATTACAGCATTCGTTCCATTTCCCGCTTATGCCCCTATAAATGCCCAACCCAGCGACTTTACAAGAAGCAAAATGCGATATTATTATTAACTGCCCATACAAATCTGGACCATACTGCACACTGATAATGATGCTTAATTATTTTGGGCCGTGTTCTACGTATACAATAATGTGTAAACAATGAAAAAATTAAACCCCAACCAAAATGACTTTGTTAAGCGCATGGGCGGTTATGAGTGAATATGATAATAGGATTATGTAATCAAATACATTTAACATTGCAGTTTGATTTGATTTTTTGTCACACAATTGAATATTATTTAAATCTTAAAAAAATTCTGTCAAGAAAACAGATTTTTTACTGTTTAATATTGGTCTAAAATAAGTTTGAAATGGAATTTAAAAGTATAGTTGCAGTACATTATATATGGGATACATTATACCGGAATTAGGAACAGAAGTATTGCAGTTTGAATTTGGATTACAACTGTTTCCAGTAACCCATTTCTCTCCTTTTTCCCTCTTTAAAAGGATATTGAAAACTATCACAATTAGGAACAATGTATTTATTTAATAAGACTTAAAATACCAACTATATCAACGGAAGTGCCAGGTTTGTACTCACCTATTTTATTAATGCACGCAATGATATTTTTCTTCTCATTGTTATTTTATGAAATGAGCTGTGATAAATTGTTTTTTCCTATGTTATATTAAAAACACGGTAGAGTAAGATATGTAGTATGTTTAATGGAAAAGAGACTTTAATTTGCCAGAAAAAATAATAATAACAAAAAATAACCCACCCGAGGAGGCAATCGACTTTCAAAGTGAAACTTTCAAAGTGAAACAACCGGCAACCCCCATCCTACCCCTAACATGCCTAGCGTAAAAGGGTTTGGTTAAAACCTTGATCACTAAAATCAGGGCTATGCATGGATCCAGGGTGTGGACCCATAAAGGGCATTTCGTGATCCACAGCCTCATCCCCCCCCACTTTTCTCAAAAAACGTTGAGATTTTTATATCACTGGAAACCTCTGGCTACATAATGTTTATGTACAAAATATTTCTTGCAGATTAATTCGTTTAGCAAAGATATCGTGAAATTTGAATTTCGTTCTGGTGCACCAGAACGAAATTACAACGCATTGTCTATGGAGCAGTGTAATACACATAATCATGCATAACTCGCGAACGCTAAATCGGAAGCAACTGGAATAGGATTTTTTCGTGGATATCTAATGAAAAATTACATAAATAGAGGATGCTAGGATCACGAAATACTCCTTTAAGTCATTTGAATGCAAATAGGAGCATTTTAGAGTGGGCGCCTCCACAGGGGGACTTTTGAGCCAGAAAATTTGTTTGGGTAAGTTATCTGCATGGATAGCCGTATAAGGTAAAATGTTATGTTACAAGCCATAACGACTCAATGGCAAAATCACCTTCTCACAGTTCTCACACGAATACACAACAATAACACACTGTTTTATTAAGTTAACAAAATCTGAATCTTTAATAAAAAGTAAAAAATGATTGATAATGATTGTACAATTATGAAAAATAAATCCACATACATTATAATCACACTAATAATTACTACTTAACCGACGGTCTTCTGCTTGTTTTGTTGATTACAAATTTCTGTTGCACTCCATGTTCTGGACGAGGGCGTTAGTCCGACACGCCGCTAGTCCGCGTGGGGAATTTGTGAAGTCGAACTAGCGGCGTGTCGGACTAGTGGCGTGTCGGACTGAGTGGTGCACCCCGACCCCGACTGGTCCAATGTCTGTACCCTTAAATGTATATCCTTTGCGCATAAAATTTTAGCACAGATGGCAAATTCCAAAAAAGTGCTGCTTTCACAAACCACTCACTTTCTCTCGGAAACAGGCTTTTTCTTGCACTGATCCTCTTGATTGACAGATGTGTTGTTTTATTGACCAGACGCCATTGTGGAAGAGGAACACTTATGTGTATTCAAAATTCCCTTCGTTGCTGTATTATTAACACATTATTGGCTATGCAAACTGATTCACAGGTAGCTTTTTTTGAAGCACATTTACTATCAACACATTATGGTGAGAGAGCCTACAAACTCTCTTCTTGAAAACTGCCAAGTGATACTCTGGCTTCTCTCTTATATATGTACCAAAGTGGTAAAACGGGAAATTCCCAGCTATAATTCATTTATGCTGCAACCAGGTGGTGGCCCTATTGCATTTCCTAAATTCAGTACATTTTCATCGTCAACCGTGTAATTGAATGGGATTATTTTGAAATTTTAAAACGCTTGAAATATCACAAACAAATAGGCCTATGTTGATAAATAATATAAATACAAGCTAAAACCGTTGGGGTTCGATAATGAACCCCACAAAACTAACTGAGTATATTGCAAAATGCCATACGACCGGGCGGTTTCACATGTTGCCGGCTCGATCATGTCATCCGCCGCCTGGCTGCAACCTTCCCTTTATTATTTTAGAAACTGAGTCTTTCCCACATTATGCAATACAATGATCACATTAAGGGCTGGGGTATGAACCTTTGGACAGTATTTATTTTGGGACATTAGAGCACATCAGACATATCGAATTGCATTCTGAATACGAAGAATGTCATTCTGATATCAAATAATTTTGATTTTTGAAATTCGCAATTTAATACACATTTTATGGCAAATCATTAAAAATTGATATTTTGATATTTAACAGTACTTGAAGTAAACTTGATAAATCTGATGATTTATACTTAAAGTGTATGTAGGTGGGATGAAAAGCCGACGATCAATTGAAAATTTTGACCTTTCGTATTGAAGATATGGATTTTTTTCCCAAAACACCAAAAAAATTAGGTCTTTTGGGGAAAAAAATCCATATCTTCAATATGAAAGGTCAAAATTTTCAATTGACCGTCGGCTTTTCCTCTCTGCTACATACACTTTAAGAATATGTCATTAGATTTATATAATTTACTTCGAGGACTGTTATATATCAAAAATTTGAAAAATATCAAATTTTTATAATTTGTCATACAATTTGTATTATATTGTGATTTTTAAAAAAATGAAAATTATTTGATATCAGAAAGACATGCTTCGTATTCAGAATGCAATTCGATAGGTTTGAGGTGCTCTCATGTCCCACAAAAAATACTGTCGAAACGCAATAAACGCTCATTTTGGATCCCTTAAGCCAATGGTGATTTCCAATATAAAAAAATAGATATTTAAATTTGTTTTTCTGATCTAAACGGGGGTCCTCATAAAATGTATTTATACACGAAATCTTGCATGATTACTCGAAAGGGGGTTCCCATCTCTAATATATCTCATGAAATAGCTTTAAATTGTCAACGAAGATAAATGATCGAATTAAATTACTCTGGGCACATCACTCTTCCAAAGCGACTTGATGCCAGACTCCCTTCGAGAATATTAATGGTTGAAGGGAAAATAAAGGTTACCAGCCTCGTCTAAGGGCACAAAACAATAGCACCGGCGTTCGAGCCCACATCCCTCTGATTATGAGTCGGAGCCCGTTCCGCTCGGCCATCATGGCCCATTACACACGTAATATTGACAAGGGAGTGACTTAATCCTGGCCTTAGATGTATGGAAAAATACGTGTTATACTGTAATACCTATATATTATATACCGCAAACATGACCCCTAAATGGATCTCATCCTATATTAAACAGTCCGGTCCGACTGCCTGATCAGGAAGTACTGTCGAATCAGGCAGCATGTTGCCGAGTTAGGCAACACAGGCTTTGGTAACCCTTCCGAATTCGACAGACTAAGGACTAAATTGTTCATGGTGATTTTATAAAAGATCGGGGGAAATTTTACTTTGACACACATGAGCTACATGTAAGTTGACAATTTTTCACCGGGCGAAAAAAAATTCCACCGGGAGAATAATAATTTAAATAAAAAAACAATTTCTAACGGTTTTTCAAAAATTTGATTTAAATATGCAAATTAACTTTATTTTAACTAAAATTGATTTTATATATTTTACCTACTTTTTTTTAACTCTAAACCAAGAAATAACGATATATCAAAAGATGCTCTATTTGAAATAGAGCATTGCATTGTGTGATACCATACTGCATGACTCGGCAACATACTGCCTGATCAGGACCGCGACACTCCGGAGGACAGCAGAGGACAGAAAAATGTGACTCTCCTGCTAGTCTCCTACACAACCAGTTAATTATGTTTTTGTTCATACCGCATACAGTCTGGCCCGCGCCCGAGACTAGCAGGAGAGTCACATTTTCTGTCCTCACATCGGTATAGGCCGTCTGCACGTTAATTGTACGGAGTGTCGCTTCTCTACCTTTATTTTCTCTGGCCTGATTCGGCAGTACTTCCTGATCAGGCAGTCGGACCGGACTGTTAAAATGCATGTGAAATCGGGACGGGTTATGAGTATTAGATGAGGAATCCATTGGCAGACTTTGACCATCTTTAGAATGTGCAATTAGATCATGCACATTATACGTATAACTTATAAGTTAATCAATAAAGATCAAAAATGTGATTGCTATCACTTTGAATCCAAGGTTTACGGTGAACTTATTGCTTGTAACCATGGTAACTATACATGATACTATAAGAAATACGTCCCCTTGTTATCACGTTATCAAAATATGATATCTATCAGTATAAAGGTCTAAATGTTGACTACTGTTGACTGAGTTTCTTTTTTTACAACTGTTGATGCGACACTTAATCAGAATGTCCGACACCCACGCCAATCCACCCGCAAACTGCATGTAACGATAGAGCTTCACCAGACAGAGTTGCTTGCTTATCACTTACTCAAGGCGTGCAGAAATGAATCTCCTGCAATATGAGGTGGTATATGTCGCCATGGAAGCTGTTTCCGGGGTTCTTGGCATATTCGCTAACGGTCTTGTGCTGCTTGTGTTCTTACAACGCTCCGTTACGAAAAGTTCAGCAGTGATCCTGATCATAGCGTTAGGGATTGGTGATTTACTGTACAGCGTCGTATCTGCGCCATTACAAGTGAGCATTTTCCTATACCAAGATATTGTCCATCACGGAAACGACTCTGTCACCAGCTCGCAGCCAAAACAATGGTGTAAATCTGGATTCAGTGCGAATTTGGCCATTGAATTTTACACATTTTTACTACATGGGTTAATCACTGTCAATAGATTTCGCGTTGTTAGCCGATCACGCGCAATGGGAGTCCTAACTACCTTGATACTGCTCATAGTAATAGCATCACTGAGTTCCGTGATTGCAGTTCTTGCAAGTTTTGGTGTAACTAATCGTCAAAGCAGTGAGACTCTACTACCATGCGATATCATCCAAGATTGGCAAATCGTGATTGTCGTTACATATTACGGCGCTTTGATACCAACTCTCACTTTGATCGTCATCCTGAACATCAAAATGGTTCTGCATGTTCGTAATCAACAACGGAGAATAGTAATTCTATATCCGCAGGGTAATACCACTGGTGTGCATACACAGAAGAGCGTAATCGCGCCTGTAGTCTCCGTGCAGCAACTAAGCCAGGAGAATGTCTTCGAAGTGGCTGAAGATCCCCTTCCATTAACAGCGATGCCCTCCACGTCCAATGGCAGATTTATAAATCGGATATCACCCATAGGGCAGGTTTCTCAGACAGATCTTAAAACACCTTCTCTGGTACTGGAAACGTCTGCCCAGCCAACGGAAAGGCAACAACCTCGTGATTTTCAGCAAAAAACTCTCAACCGCATGACTAAAACCTTACTGCTGACAACCACCACATTTGCTTTACTATGGCTACTCTGTTTATGCATTCATAGCTTCCCTGATACTCTCTTACTTCAGTTCGCAAAGACCAACCCTTCCTTGATGTCTTTTCTAATCTTTGTTGCACAACTACAACGTTTCAATCATTTCATCAATCCGATCATATATGGGTTTATGTGCACGAGCTTTCGCGTAGAATTTCGACGTTTGTTTCGTATCAATCAGGCATAACTAGCATATGGATATGGTCAACGATTGTTATGGGGCCACGGTCCCCCGGTCCCCAGGGGGTCAGGATCCCCGGGATAAAAGGGAAAAGAGGAGGAGCAAGAACAAAGAAAGATAGAGAGAGGGGGAAAAAGGGGAAAGAGTAGAAGCAACTAGACGAGAGGAGTATAGTCAACCTAATCCCACCTATCGGGCCCAGGCCTTTTTTCTGAAGAAAATGCTCCTGGATTTTATATAGACACTGGAACACAGTCCTATAAAATTAAATACTTGGACCAAGAAGGGAGAAGACAGATTATTCTCTTTGATAATTTGGCCTACCACCAATTTCACCAGGAAGTACATGTATGATGTAATTAAACTAGTGATATCCTAATAGTTTAAGACGGGCTGGAATTATATGTTATCCGGTCTGGAATTGATGGTCCCTTTAAGCATGTACAAAAGTGGATTCATGGCTCAATTCAGATGTAGAGACACTTAAGGATACGATTTACCGACAAGTTACTCATTTCGGAATGCGATCATGAATTTTGAAGAAAAAAAAGTTTCTACAGGCTTCGATGGGACTCGAACCAACGATTTCAAGAATTATTGATTATATGTCCCGGTCTTTACCCCTCGGCCACGGAGGCAGTTGATCAGAGGAGTGTAATAATAAAAGATAAATCTCATAATGCTATCTTTAGCCTTTTGTTTACATAAAAATGATGCATTTTGTAAAGATAGATTGGCCGCTGTATGTATAAATAGCACGAACGATTGGAAAAGGCCTCAAACAAATAATTAAGACATTGATACGATGATGAAATTGTATAAGTCGGGGAATATCTACGTCGCAATGTTTTGCTTTGATTTTAGGAGTTTGACCTTAAAATTTACGACGTTAAGACATTATCATTCGAAATCAACCAAAGATATTTCAGCAGTATATGGCCACATTCTTCCTCTAGAGTGTTTTGAACATGTATGTGAAATAGCCTCAACAATGGTTCGCTGCATAATGGTAAAAACAGCCTTGACCTGAAAAAGGGCGAGAGGTGCCATATTTATGGATTCAGGCTAAATTCAAAATTGGTATAACACGTTTGGTTTTTGATCGATTACAAAAATTCATTTTGTCTAAAAAGAAATTGTGTCTGGCGTGGATTACACTACAATTTTTATTCCTAGGGCTCTTTGATTTCTTCAAATATTTTTCTATAATGAAAGAGTGAATCCCCTAGCCCTCTATAATTACGCACAAAAGATCGCCTCTCCTTAAAGCTTAACGCAGGTTAAGATGCGATTATATTCATAAGTACACGCCCTAGAACTATGAAATTTGGTATATCTGGCTACCTTACACTGGTGATCCTAGTGATTCTGCTGATTAAAAGTTTGGAATCAGCAGTGTCAGGTATCCATGACAAATTTCATAGTTCTAGGGGATTTAGAATTTGAATACACATCTTCGTTATTATAATTAAAGCACCTCGCAGTGCTCGTTTCTGTTAAAGATAATGCTTCTTATCTTTTCTATCAAATATAATAAGTGATGCTGTAATAATAAATACAAGCTTGTGAAAGTACTTGTATTAGACCATGGGACAAGGCTTGCTAAGTGCTTCAGAAAGTAGTTTTCGTTCTCCCTTTCTGGGTAGAGGATGGTTTATACATGAAAATATAGCTATTATATCACTGATCAATAATATAACATTTCCCACTTTCAAAAGTTGCACGTTACTGTGTAATTTAGGAGTTATTTGGGGTTAAAATGTGTTTTTCGTGATTTTTTCCATTTTGCCCAAAATGTCAAATATTAAAATAGCTGTAACTTTAAAAATAAATTGAGTAGAAATTTCATTTCTATTGTAGATGTTACATGTCATATGGATTTCCAACACTGGTGAATAAAAATGTCATAGCACAACTCTAAAATATAAAAAAAAAATGGCAAAAACCATATTTTTGTGCTATTTTGGCCATTTTTGACCTAAAATTGTAATTTTTGCATGGGGAAAAAAAAATATAAATTTTATTGATTTAAAAATATGTCATTATGTCACCCTAGTTATTCTGAACAAAAAAGTTAATGATGGTGAATGTCTGTGACCTATAGTTTTTGATCTATGGCCCTTTCAAATTCATATATGGACTAAAATAGCATGTTTTTGTTCAATATTTCCAATATTACGACAAAAATGGTCCTTTATGGCCATTTTAACCAACTTGTTAGTTTTTTGGAAAGTGGGAACTTCACTTAATAATATGAACATGTAATTGTACTTTAATGTTAAGCTATTTCAAGATCCACTAGTATGCCCACTACCGTGGTAGCAGCAATTTATCTACTTTCAATGCAGTAAAATGATGACTAAAATGATTTTGCTGCATTGAAAGTAGTAAAATTGACGATATAATTGCTTCTGCCATGGAAACCGAGCTACCAGTGGATCTACAACTAGCTTAAAATGAAAGTACTATAATATATCCATAATGTATGTGAAGTTCCCACTTTCCAAACACTGAAAATTTTGTTAAAATTACAAAAAAGTACCATTTTCAGCCTAATATTGAAAAAATTGACAAAAACATGCTATTTTAGTCCATATGTGAATTTGAAAGGGCCATAGATCAAAAACTATAGGTCACAGACATTCACCATCATTAACTTTTTTGTTCAGAATAAGTAGGTTGATATAATGACATATTTTTTAAATCAAGAAAATATATATTTATTTTTTTTCCCATGCAAAAATTACATTTTTAGGTCAAAAATGGCCAAAATAGCACAAAAATATGTTTTTTGCCATTTTTTTATATTTTAGAGTTGTGCTATGACATTTTTATTCACCAGTGTTGGAAATCCATATGACATGTAACATCTACAATAGAAATGAAATTTCTACTCAATTCATTTTTAAAGTTACAGCTATTTTAATATTTGACATTTTGGGCAAAAATGGAAAAAAATCACGAAAAACACATTTTTAACCCCAAATAACTCCTAAATGAGTAAAGTAAAACGTGGAAACTTTTTGGATATTAATTCAGACATATATTTACTCTTGATTTGTTATGTTTTTATGTTCTGCCCAAGAGTGGACTACGGAAGTGAAAGATAAATGCCCATGTCCCATAGTCTATATGTGGGCAATTCCACGGTAACTCGTGCTACACTTTATGGCGTCCTTTTACATACTTTGTGCTCCAGCTTTTTAAAATCATTTGATTGGAATCTGTATTTTTGTATTTTAATACCCAACATTCAAGGCTAGATCCTCAATAGTATTGCTAAATGAATATATCAACTTTTGTACGTATGGGACAGCTGCGAAAAACGGTAACTCGTGCTACGAGCAGAGGACATGCTAAAAAATCACTCATTTTTATTTTGATCGTGTCCTAAAACAAAAAACATTAAAGCCTAATTGATTATATAATAAGTAACTACTATGCTAAGGTTTATCTTGGTATAACTTAACAAAATTTTGTCCCTCATAGTTTTACATTGACTGGCAAAAAACATGGTAACTCGTGCTACGGTAACTCGTGCTACAGTTTGTCCGGCCATATACAAAATGGTTAATGTTCTTTTAAATGTCAAAGTTTCTTGATAAAAATTCCTCAATGACTGGTATATGATCAAATAACCCAATCTATGTGCATATAACCAAAGTATACTTTGATATAACCATGATAACCCCAAAAATAACCCAATTTATGTACAAATAACACCAATACAGTGCATGTATCAGCATACAATGTACCGCACACATTACATCCCAGCATTACATATGTATACATGTATATGTACTTAATCCCTTGCTCCATCCTGTTTGGATATTTCATTCATTGTACATGTAGGGCTTAAATTTCACCAGTTAAATTGAACAGTCAACAATTGATAGATTGATAGGTTATTTCACCCTAAATTAGTTCACAAAACTTGTAATGTTTGTGGTTCTTTACAATGATCGGCTCTGTAAGTTTCTTTAAATTTAAAAATTGCTTTCTGAGGTACCGGTATAGAATGTTTGGTCATCTTTTGGTTGATCATTTCCTGTGATTTCCTGCTTGGTGCATTACTGAATACAGTTTGCACGATTTCAATCACTTCACCTGGAAAATGAGACCCATATACTCAACAACATGAATAAATTTTGTATCAATCATACAAATCTCAGTATCAACTTGAAATGTCACTGTGGTTGTTAGCTAGTCTCAGGATTTCCAGTATCTATATTTCTTGGACTAGATTTGGGGGGGGGAACTAAAATTTTGGTTGCATCATTAGTAATGGGATATAATTTTACTAGAGCATTTTTTTTGAGAGACTACAAGTTTTCAAGCTTCAAAAAAAGGACTTTATTTTGGTAAAAATTTGGTACATACATTTACACTATTTTGGCGCATGATCAGGTGGAACTGGCTCCTTGAACCTTAAATTCTCTATCTTTGCCTTCCATATTTTTACTTTCATTTTTCTGTCAGAAGGGCACTTTTATCTTTAATTTTGGGCCTCCACACATGTGTGTTTGCCTGGTTGTTTCTTTGTTTGTTTCTTTGTTTGTTTCTTTGTTCGGCTGCCCGAGCGGAAGCAAATTGATTAATCCACTGTGCAGCTTTAACGCAATAATCGATCAACTACATACTTGGTATACCGGTACTATGCCAGATAGATAGGTATGGTGATAGGATATGGTGGCGTGATGTGCTGTATAGTTTTGTGTTATGTTATTTGCATATTTATGAATATTAATGAGCTTATTTGCATATTTTGCCTACATTTTCAATAATCCACTCTGCAGCTTAAATGCATTAATAACCAATCAACTTCAAACTTGGTTTGGTGATTGGATGGATATTGTGACCTGATGTTTGTCATGTTATTTGCATATTTATGAATATTAATGAGCTTATTTGCATATTGCATATCATTTGTATTTACAAAACATTGTTATTTACACACTTTTGAGTGAGTGCCACCTTAATTACGAACCACGTAATTCTAGTTTGCCAGGGGGGAAGTCTGCCCCACCTGCCCCCCCCCCCCACTGGCTACACTACTGCTAGAAAGTTGTTACCATGGTTACATAAATGCATATTCATGCAGTTGGGAGATACCTCTATTGCTGCCAAGTGGTATTTTGCATTACCTTTGCTGGTACAGGGGGAAGTGGGCTATGGTAACTCGTGCTACATCGGTAACTCGTGCTACTGGTAACTCGTGCTACAGTTTTTAAGGGTCATTATTATGTGGTGGATAGAGTTTTGTATTTCAGTTTCTTATTTTTATTCAAGGTACTACTAGTAGAAGGAAAATAATAAGTGGCATCAATTAAATTGCCAACATTTTGTAAATATATTAAAAAATGCATCTCTCGGTAACTCGTGCTACACCATATTTAGTGTTATGAAAACACAATGAAAGGAAAAAATTAGCGGGGAGTTATTTAAAATGTGATGGATATTTCTTGAAGACCATATTTCATAGATATAAACTGTATCAAATTAAAAAGAAAAGTGCCCCTGTTTAATAAAATAGGCCCACTTAGAAAAATATCTAAGTTGAACAGGATTTTTCCACTAAAAATACACTCTCCGAAGAAATTATTTTTTTCAACAAAATGTTAGAAAAATGCAGAAAAAGTTTAGAACTTGAACATTACATCTGTTTGGAATAATATGAAAGTTAAAAGAAATACATAGAGGCAATTTTATTTTTTTGAGTCATGTCCACTTTTGCTTGGAATTGCCCATGTACAAGTCTGCATGTATATGTTTAAGCCATATTATAACATTTGCTGAGGAGGACGCCCTCACTGAATTTTTTTTAATTCATTTTTTTACACGATTAAATTGTACTTTATTAAACCAATATAGCCTGCAAAAATCAAGACTCTAGGTGCTGTAGTTTTGTCAAACTCAGAGATTTTGAATAAAACGCTGATTCAGCCCTTTATTATTACGATGGAATAATTGTTAGTCGAACGCATACACGATGTTCATAACACACAGTATGTACGCGGCGTGCGCGACGGTGATATACACAACAAAGGGTCGTACCACAACATGACCGAAGGAGTGGTACGTGTGCGCTGGTAGTAAATTCCAATTTTCTTTGCTTTGCCGTAGTTGTTCGGCTCAAAAATAAAAGGGGATATATCTGACAGTAAAAGCTAACATTTTATGGCAAAGAAATGCTAATCTATTTTGTTTGAAAATGTTATAATATTGCTTTAAGGTTGGCGTAAACATCTTTGAATGTCTTGAAAAGATATTCGACGCAGAAAATTCGTTGAACAAGTATTCGTTTTATTTATTTAAATATTTTTTTATCTTCTAACACATTTTTATTGACCAACAATCAATCATACTTGATACATGTTGTCTGAGTGAAATAATTATTATAAAATTTAAAAAAATCGTTGGAAATTAAGGGAACTGGAATGAGCGTTTTGAGCGTTTCGACAGCATTTTTTGTGGGACATGAGAACACATCAGACAAATCGAATTGCATTCTGAATACGAAAAATGTCTTTCTGATATCAAATAATTTTCATTTTATGAAATTCACGATATAATACAAATTTTATCACAAATTATTAAAATTTGACATATTTTTCACATTTTGAGATATAACAGTCCTCGAAGTAAATTTTATAAATTTAATGATATAGTCTTAAAGTGTATGTAGCTGGGAGAAAAAGCCGACGATCAATTGAAAATTTTGACCTTTCATATTGAAGATATGGATTTTTTCCCCAAAAGACCTAATTGTTTTTGTTGTTTTGGGAAAAAAATCCATATCTTCAATACGAAGGTCAAAATTTTCAATTGATCATCGGCTTTTCATCCCACCTACATACACTTTAGGTTAATCATCAGATTTATAAAGTTTAATTCGAGTACTGTTAAATATCAAAAATTTAATTTTAATGATTTGCCAAAATGTGTAGTACATTGCTAATTTCAAAAAATCAAAATTATTTGATATCAGAAGGCCATTCTTCGTATTCAGAATGCAATTCGACATGTCTGGTGTGCTCTAATATCCCACAATAAATACTGTCTAAACGTTCATACCCCATCTCTTAAACATGACCCGAAATATTGGAAATAGATTCAATATTGAATACGCGTTGCATCTAATATTCAACAACTCTTCCTACACCTTTGTACAGGAGCCAAGCGTTGTTAATCGATGATGAATGCACAGTCCAGTATCGTATAGACGAATCCAACGAGCCAAGTCATGGTCAGGATTTGGTCGGCCATCTTTGGTTTCCCGCTAGCACCAACCTGGGGTTTTGAGCACCCGATTGTGCAAATAAAAGCCGCCTAACACCTAGAGAAGATGCAAAGACGAGGAGGGTTAATAATAGAATAATAATATACAATAGAGGTAATCCTGTCGCATCTATTCATTTTTGTTCGAATTTTATCGAAATTAAAGAAAATAATAATTAAAAAATTCCTAGATAGTTATATCTCGTTTATTTATTTTTTTAATTACCCCAATTAAGAAGTTACATTGTATGAGGCCCAATAGTTGCCATAATTCCAGAGTTAAGGTTGGTCTGAACCCTGGAATTATGGAAACTTTCGGGTCTCATAACTTCTAAATTGTTGGTCTAAAGTATATAAAAAGTATACATATTTAGAGTGGCAAAGACATGATAAGTTCATCTATGAGTTCAAATTTGGGAAATAATGCCATTTTGGCCCAAAATCCCAAAAATAACGGGGTTTTTTTTTTTTATTAATTTTTAAAAAATAGATCAAAATATCTAGGACCCGTTTTTTCATTTTTTTGAATTTTGACCAATTTCACCAACAATATTTGAAATTTGGGCCAAAATTGGGCTTTTTTATGATTTTTTTTTTAAATCAGCATTTTTTTTCTTCCATTTTTGGTGTAAATTTCTCAAAGTTGGTCGAAATTCAAAAAAATAAAAAAAACGGGTCGTGCAGCTAAACCTGCCCTCGCGAAGTAAACCACGCAGACGACGCGGTTGCACCGAGTCGGAAAAATACTTACACTATCAATGTGTCCTATATAATTTGAATCTATGCCTTTTATGTGATTTGTTTTTAGATAAACCAATACGTGGCCACTATTCACAAAGCTCATAAATGTACAAGGGCCGCTACAGACTTTTTAGGGGATACAGAGTATTAAATGCAACGTGCCTTCATTATTTAATCTATTCCCATTCTATTTCCAGTAATGTTTAGCTTCTAACGAACGTTTGATGACGTAAAAAAAAAAGATATTTTCACTAGACATTCTATAAAATAATTTATTTGGTATTCCAATCGCCGGCCGTTTCCACTCATGCAATACCTTTAATTATAACATTATGTTCTATTCACAACCACTGTGTTGCCATCGGATCTATATCAAAAATCTTTGCCGAACTTAAATATCGCCATCTACGGTATACCCCGATAACCTATCTGAAGGTCCTGAATCCATACTCATAATTATTCGATTATGACGACTGGGATGGGATTGAATTTCAACCGGGGCTAAAACCTTCTGTCACTGTTGTGAAGTGATATACGTGATTGATAACAATCAATAACTCGCGGCTTGCCGACTGATTGTAGCATGCTATCTACAGGGTATCCGTGAAAGAACTGTATCGTTGGGAACTAATTTTTGTTGGGTATTTTAAGGCATAAACCAAGCATAACTAAACAACCGATGTGGTTGAGGAATATATCAGCCAGTGATGTATCGTTCGAGTCCGGACTTGGACTCGAGTCCGGACTCGAGTCCACTTTTTGTTGGACTCGGACTTGGCTCGGACTCGGACACAAAAGGACTCGGACTCGAAGCCGAGTCCGGTCCGAGTCCAGTCCAATTAAATCCATGTAAAATGAAATGAAACGATTATCTAAAAATGTCAAAATAGATCTCAAATTTGTTGACTTTACTTATTTAACCACTTTCCAAATTAATTGTGGGGCTGTCAAATCTGTGATCTGTCATATATCCTAAATATCCACCAAATTATTTAGATTTATCTGTCACTTAGCTGAATCATAAGTTATCATTATTGAAATAATTGATAATTAATTAAATGCATAATTTCATGAAACATTTGGACTATATAAAAATATCTAAGAGTTCTTTCATGGAACTTTCCAATCCATTTAACTCCTGAAAGAGAGAAAAATGCACACTAGACATGTATCCATGTACATCTCGGCCATGTACATATTCATGCAGTTGGGAGATACCTCTATTGCTGCCAAGTGGTATTTTGCATTACCTTTGCTGGTACAGGGGAAGTGGGCTATGGTAACTCGTGCTACATCGGTAACTCGTGCTACTGGTAACTCGTGCTACAGTTTTTAAGGGGTCATTATTATGTGGTGGATAGAGTTTTGTATTTCAGTTTCTTATTTTTATTCAAGGTACTACTAGTAGAAGGAAAATAATAAGTGGCATCAATTAAATTGCCAACATTTTGTAAATATATTAAAAAATGCATCTCTCGGTAACTCGTGCTACACCATATTTAGTGTTATGAAAACACAATGAAAGGAAAAAATTAGCGGGAGTTATTTAAAATGTGATGGATATTTCTTGAAGACCATATTTCATAGATATAAACTGTATCAAATTAAAAAGAAAAGTGCCCCTGTTTAATAAAATAGGCCCACTTAGAAAAATATCTAAGTTGAACAGGATTTTTCCACTAACAATACACTCTCCGAAGAAATTATTTTTTTTCAACAAAATGTTAGAAAAATGCAGAAAAAAGTTTAGAACTTGAACATTACATCTGTTTGGAATAATATGAAAGTTAAAAGAAATACATAGAGGCAATTTTATTTTTTTGAGTCATGTCCACTTTTGCTTGGAATTGCCCATGTACAAGTCTGCATGTATATGTTTAAGCCATATTATAACATTTGCTGAGGAGGACGCCCTCACTGAATTTTTTTTAATTCATTTTTTACACGATTAAATTGTACTTTATTAAACCAATATAGCCTGCAAAAATCAAGACTCTAGGTGCTGTAGTTTTGTCAAACTCAGAGATTTTGAATAAAACGCTGATTCAGCCCTTTATTATTACGATGGAATAATTGTTAGTCGAACGCATACACGATGTTCATAACACACAGTATGTACGCGGCGTGCGCGACGGTGATATACATACACAACAAAGGGTCGTACCACAACATGACCGAAGGAGTGGTACGTGTGCGCTGGTAGTAAATTCCAATTTTCTTTGCTTTGCCGTAGTTGTTCGGCTCAAAAATAAAAGGGATATATCTGACAGTAAAAGCTAACATTTTATGGCAAAGAAATGCTAATCTATTTTGTTTGAAAATGTTATAATATTGCTTTAAGGTTGGCGTAAACATCTTTGAATGTCTTGAAAAGATATTCGACGCAGAAAATTCGTTGAACAAGTATTCGTTTTATTTATTTAAATATTTTTTTTATCTTCTAACACATTTTTATTGACCAACAATCAATCATACTTGATACATGTTGTCTGAGTGAAATAATTATTATAAAATTTAAAAAAATCGTTGGAAATTAAGGGAACTGGAATGAGCGTTTTGAGCGTTTCGACAGCATTTTTGTGGGACATGAGAACACATCAGACAAATCGAATTGCATTCTGAATACGAAAAATGTCTTTCTGATATCAAATAATTTTCATTTTATGAAATTCACGATATAATACAAATTTTATCACAAATTATTAAAATTTGACATATTTTTCACATTTTGGAGATATAACAGTCCTCGAAGTAAATTTTTATAAATTTAATGATATAGTCTTAAAGTGTATGTAGCTGGGAGAAAAAAAGCCGACGATCAATTGAAAATTTTGACCTTTCATATTGAAGATATGGATTTTTCCCCAAAAGACCTAATTGTTTTTGTTGTTTTGGGAAAAAAATCCATATCTTCAATACGAAGGTCAAAATTTTCAATTGATCATCGGCTTTTCATCCCACCTACATACACTTTAGGTTAATCATCAGATTTATAAAGTTTAATTCGAGTACTGTTAAATATCAAAAATTTAATTTTTAATGATTTGCCATAAAATGTGTAGTACATTGCTAATTTCAAAAAATCAAAATTATTTGATATCAGAAGGCCATTCTTCGTATTCAGAATGCAATTCGACATGTCTGGTGTGCTCTAATATCCCACAATAAATACTGTCTAAACGTTCATACCCCATCTCTTAAACATGACCCGAAATATTGGAAATAGATTCAATATTGAATACGCGTTGCATCTAATATTCAACAACTCTTCCTACACCTTTGTACAGGAGCCAAGCGTTGTTAATCGATGATGAATGCACAGTCCAGTATCGTATAGACGAATCCAACGAGCCAAGTCATGGTCAGGATTTGGTCGGCCATCTTTGGTTTCCCGCTAGCACCAACCTGGGGTTTTGAGCACCCGATTGTGCAAATAAAAGCCGCCTAACACCTAGAGAAGATGCAAAGACGAGGAGGGTTAATAATAGAATAATAATATACAATAGAGGTAATCCTGTCGCATCTATTCATTTTTGTTCGAATTTTATCGAAATTAAAGAAAATAATAATTAAAAAAATTCCTAGATAGTTATATCTCGTTTATTTATTTTTTTTAATTACCCCAATTAAGAAGTTACATTGTATGAGGCCCAATAGTTGCCATAATTCCAGAGTTAAGGTTGGTCTGAACCCTGGAATTATGGAAACTTTCGGGTCTCATAACTAAATTGTTGGTCTAAAGTATATAAAAAGTATACATATTTAGAGTGGCAAAGACATGATAAGTTCATCTATGAGTTCAAATTTGGGAAATAATGCCATTTTGGCCCAAAATCCCAAAAAATAACGGGTTTTTTTTTTTTTATTAATTTTTAAAAAATAGATCAAAATATCTAGGACCCGTTTTTTCATTTTTTTGAATTTTGACCAATTTCACCAACAATATTTGAAATTTGGGCCAAAATTGGGCTTTTTTATGATTTTTTTAAAATCAGCATTTTTTTTCTTCCATTTTTGGTGTAAATTTCTCAAAGTTGGTCGAAATTCAAAAAAATTAAAAAAAACGGGTCGTGCAGCTAAACCTGCCCTCGCGAAGTAAACCACGCAGACGACGCGGTTGCACCGAGTCGGAAAAATACTTACACTATCAATGTGTCCTATATAATTTGAATCTATGCCTTTTATGTGATTTGTTTTTAGATAAACCAATACGTGGCCACTATTCACAAAGCTCATAAATGTACAAGGGCCGCTACAGACTTTTTAGGGGATACAGAGTATTAAATGCAACGTGCCTTCATTATTTAATCTATTCCCATTATATTTCCAGTAATGTTTAGCTTCTAACGAACGTTTGATGACGTAAAAAAAAAAGATATTTTCACTAGACATTCTATAAAATAATTTATTTGGTATTCCAATCGCCGGCCGTTTCCACTCATGCAATACCTTTAATTATAACATTATGTTCTATTCACAACCACTGTGTTGCCATCGGATCTATATCAAAAATCTTTGCCGAACTTAAATATCGCCATCTACGGTATACCCCGATAACCTATCTGAAGGTCCTGAATCCATACTCATAATTATTCGATTATGACGACTGGGATGGGATTGAATTTCAACCGGGGCTAAAACCTTCTGTCACTGTTGTGAAGTGATATACGTGATTGATAACAATCAATAACTCGCGGCTTGCCGACTGATTGTAGCATGCTATCTACAGGGTATCCGTGAAAGAACTGTATCGTTGGGAACTAATTTTTGTTGGGTATTTTAAGGCATAAACCAAGCATAACTAAACAACCGATGTGGTTGAGGAATATATCAGCCAGTGATGTATCGTTCGAGTCCGGACTTGGACTCGAGTCCGGACTCGAGTCCAGTCCGGACTCGGACTCGGACACAAAAGGACTCGGACTCGAAGCCGAGTCCGGTCCGAGTCCAGTCCAATTAAATCCATGTAAAATGAAATGAAACGATTATCTAAAAATGTCAAAATAGATCTCAAATTTGTTGACTTTACTTATTTAACCACTTTCCAAATTAATTGTGGGGCTGTCAAATCTGTGATCTGTCATATATCCTAAATATCCACCAAATTATTTAGATTTATCTGTCACTTAGTTGAATCATAAGTTATCATTATTGAAATAATTGATAATTAATTAAATGCATAATTTCATGAAACATTTGGACTATATAAAAATATCTAAGAGTTCTTTCATGGAACTTTCCAATCCATTTAACTCCTGAAAGAGAGAAAAATGCACACTAGACATGTATCCATGTACATCTCGGCTCCCACTCTGTAAATTGGTACTCATCCACACAGGGCTATAGAACAAGAACAGGGTGTCTGTCAATGCACATTTTGTGTGGGACAAAAGATGTTTAGAATTAAAGGTGATTTTATGTTAGCATTAATTATTATTATTATGACAGTGATGATAACGATGATAATGATGATGATGATGACGATGATGATGATGATGATGGTGGTGATGATGTTATTTTTCTAATGTTTTTGAATACATTGCAATTCATTTACATTGTATGCTGCATGCAGCCTAGTGGCACTTCTCTCAGTCCCTGGTTGACATGTTGTGTGTCACACACACACACCCCCACCCCTACCCCCACATGACTGCTGTCTGATACAGGTGGTCTGATACATGTATAGTTTCTAGTTTCAGGAGTTGGTTGGGTGGGGTTTGGTTGGCTGGATGTGTATATAGGAGAGTGGTGTGGTGTAGTGAGTGACCTTTGACCGACCTTTTTCTATAATTTTCAAAATGCCATAAAATTATGCGGAAACTTTGAAATTTTCTTTGTTTTCAGCAAATTTGTATTGTAAATTTTCAAATTAGAAACAAAACATAAAATTTTGCTCCATTTTTTGGAAATAATGACCCATTTTTTCAAAATATTATACCAAATGACCCCCTTCTTTCAAAATTTTATACCCAATTACCCCTTTTTTATTTTGTTATTCCAAATGACCAGTTTTTATACTAATAGGCTCCTACTAAGCAATATGGGCAGATACCTGTCACATAAAATGACATGTTTAATAACATGAATGACTCCCACCCCACCTCTGGGCATGGACTCGGATCGAGTCCGGACTCGAGTCCGGACTCGGGTCTTATTTTTGTTGGACTCTGTCTTGGCTCGGACTCAGCACCCCGGACTTGGACTCGAGTCCGGACTCGGACACAAAAGGACTCGGACTTGGCTCGGACTCGGATGCAAATGGACTCGGCTCGGCTCGGACTCGGACAAGCTGGACTCGGGTACAAGTCTGATATCAGCTATCACATATTTTTTTTAATTTTGACAATTGCCAGCTCCCTTTTTGAAATAAAAGAATTTTACGAAGCTACCTCATTTTTAATCCGTTCCAATCCACGGAGTCAAATATCTAGCAATGACAATAGACGCCTCATGCGCTGATGATGCGCAGTAATTAGCACCGAATACAGATCATCGATTGATATTTGACTCCGTGGAAAGGTTTGAAAATGATGGAGCTTCGTAAAATTCTTATATTTCAAGAACGGTATGGTCAATTAAAGTATTCTATTCACAAAATGAAAATACTGAGACTGGTAGATAGTAATCAATATTTAAAAAAATCATGATATACATATAATGGCGTGGCATTGTCGTTTATACAAAGAGACAGCATTAGTATAAAATTTATTCATCACGCTAACCATTAGTAGTGTACTTTTAAATCAACTAATTTTTTTTTAATTCATAACATACATATAATGGCGTGGCATTGTCACAAATTTTAAAGCTTTGATAATATCACAGAAAATGTTTTTCATATGGTAAATAAGCTTGTCTATGAAACGTAAAATTCACTTTCTTCTACGAAGAGACAGACAGCATTATAGTTTGACTTTATATCTCCAAGGCTTTGGCTAATTACAGTCTATAAATATTTACCCGCAGTTTCCATGGTATTGTGATGAAAGTCAATCATTGTTCTTTTTACTCAAAAACCGCAAAAAGCTTTTCAATGTATCAATAAGATAATCAGACTAAGTAGTGATTACAATCTTTTTGAATCCAAAGTTTACGATGAACTAAACTACTCGTAACCATGGTAACTATGTATGATAATGAACAAAGTATGAGAAATCTGTTCCCTTGTGAAGCTATCACGTCATCAAAATATGATATTTATTTATCTATAATAAGATTACATGTTGACTAATTTTCTTTTTTACAATTTTTTGTGCAATTTTCCCACACTTGGTCAGGATGTCAGACACCCACGCCAATCCGCCCGCCATCTGCATGTAACAAAATGACCAGCAGTGCTTGCTTATCACTTACTCAAGACATGCGAAAATGAATCTACTTCAATATGAAGTGGTATATGTCGCCATGGAAGCTGTTTCCGGGGTTCTTGGCATATTCGCCAACGGTCTTGTGTTACTTGTATTCCTACAAAGATCCGTTACGAAGAGCTCAGCAGTGATCCTGATCATAGCGTTAGGGATTGGTGATATACTGTACAGCGTCGTACCTGCGCCATTACAAGTGAGCATTTCGCTATACCATGATGTTGTCCATCACGGCAACGAATCCGTCACCACCATCTTCCTGCCAGAACAATGGTGTAAATCTGGATTCGGTGCGGATTTAGCCATTGAATTTTACACATTTTTAATACATGGGTTAATCACCGTTAACAGATTTTGCGTTGTTTGCCGATCACGCG